>NC_084772.1:11206547-11294047 GCF_028858725.1 Colius striatus
GCCACTTTTGGAACTAAATCTCTGTTATTTTTTTTTTTTCCAGAAGATACTTATTTTGGGTAGTTTTCAGCATCATGAATAATAGAAAAAAAAAAATCCACTTTCTGCAACATCTTCTATTATTCTTGTTCTTTTATTTAAAACAATGTAAAACAATTATGATAAAAGATATATCAACATATAGAGCAATTATGTCATAAACCACCTTCTGCTCAGAAACTTAGCTGAAAGTTCATTCAATCAAGTACATGAGCCTGCCAAATCATGAAAATAAAAACTCTATTAACAAGAGTCCATTGTGAAAGAAAGTATATAACCTGACGAGTGCTAGGCTGATAGATACAGAATCCCGTAAGCGTAACTCAAATCCCTTAGCACAGTATTTGTAGCTCTCCCTGGCAAAACTACACTTCCACATTACTGACCATGTTTTTTAACATGGATGAATGTGTTCATACACATTTTCCACAATTTGTGTTTTGCTTGTATTGATCATCTGATCTAAAAATAGATGTATTTTGTTCATGAACTAACACTTTCCTTAAGGCAGAAAATAAGTAGTAATATGTCTGCAGAAATAATATGTTATTAATGTAAAAAACAACAAGAAAAGTACCTCTTGTAAAACACACTGAAGAACAATGCTTGGCAAAAGACTGAGAAGTGCTTGGTTTTCATACAATGTCTAAAAGTAACCAGTCATGCTGTCATTAAAGAAATACCACTGAGAAAGCAACAGAAATGTGCCCACAAATATTAAAGAAATTTATGTTTCAATCTTCTAAATAATCTTCTAAAGAAATAACTGGTTTTAAAAAAAAAAAAAACAAACAAAACCATGAAATTCAAAGAACTCCACACAACTGAAAAGAGATCCCAACTATTTATATACCATTGCAACCCTAGAACAAATTTAAAACCAAACAAAAAAAAGCAAACTAGAAAATTCAGCAATTTTGGATTACCAGCATCACAGAAGATATTAAACTACACAATGTATGAATTCATCTGCAGGGTCAGAGGGTCACTAACTCAGCACACACACAAAGTGCCATAAGAAATAAAGGCAGTCTAATCTCCGAATTTCAAAATTTCCTTGCTTATCTTGGTGTGAATCTTGACCTTGATAGAGAACTGATATCAGCCTTTCATAATGCACCATGATAAACAAGAGTAGAAGAGGGAGAGATTTGATGTGCATGTTGCTGAATGGAAAACTGCAGGTATGAACTGCAGGTACATTTATAAAATACACAATACAACATACATAACAGCCTTGTTGGGAAAACATTGCAAGACTTTAGAAAGAAGAATCCAGCATTTACAAAAAAATCAGAACTCTGTTGAAGTCTAGGCACATGTCTGTATCATCCTACAGCCTGCATTTCTGAAGACCATATTTAAGGACATTTTAAAACCATGGTCCAGGGTATTGTTGCTACTTCACATTAAAACAGCACAAGCCCTTTGGTGTTGCTTCGATTTGAACACAAGTGGTAGGAGTTTTGAGAGAGCAGAGTATTTGTATCACTTCTCCCTGCAAATCCTGCCTGTAGCCAGTGAAGCATTCATATAAATACTTGTTTACAGCTTTTTAAGACATATATACACACATAACCAGAATTCTTAAGGTAAGCCATGCCTTCCACCTCCCCACTGGCAGGTCTGAGGGCTGAGCCGCAGGCTGATGGAGAGGTTCCACAGCCTGACTCAGTGCCACCAGCAAGGGCTGAGCAACCCCTCAGCCAGCACACCCCTCCCACGATGGCCCCAAACACCCCAGGGTAGTTTGATGGGCTAGAATGTACAGAAGCCTTCTCTCCCATGCACCATACGGACACCCACCCCTGAATCCATCCTAATCACCAAAAAGGTGAATTAATGACTTGGGGACCTATTATGAGAACATCTGCTCAGAAAGTATTTATGAGCCTTGCCAGGTTGCTGTTAGACTTGTGCAACTTCCCATGATGCTGGGTGCAAGCTAGGAGCATGGATGGACTCCAGGATGAGGCACAAAACCATATACTGTCGATCCAAGTAATTCCGGGAGCTCTTCACAGCTATTAAAGTCCATCACATAGAATACTAACAAGAGCAAATAGCCAGGCAACCTACGTGACTGTATCTTGATACATCACACAATAGCTTCATTTAGCTTAATGTAATACATTACAAAGGCAGCACAGAAGTTAACATTAGTCAACAACATAATGGACAGATAAGTGTCTCACCACCGTTAAGAACATACCCAGGTTCCATTATAAGCTCTATTTTTAGCCCCTCCTTTGCTCCTTCTCCTCAAATTGTATGAATAGCAAAATTGGTCTGCTTGAAAATAGTAAGCTTAAAGTCAAAGGAAAAAAAAAAACTCCACCTGTTTCTGAGAAGTCATGGAAAAAAATAGACAACTTATTTTAAATTAGACATCACTCTGGATTCTGCAATAAAATTTCAAGGACACCAGGGGAATGTACAATCTTCCATTTGATACCAGGTTATAATTCACCTTAAGGTTTATCTCTAGAGAAGTTTTTCCTCATTTGACACCAAAAAAGTCTGTCTCGGTTTTAGCATTCTGTGTAACAGTCCTGACCATCACTTGGAACAATAGGCATGTTGTAAAGTGACCAGAAACTCCTTTTTCCTTGTAATCAATTACATGTTACTCTTAGACTCATAGAAAATTAATATATACAGACTTATTTAGTAAAAAAATCTCAACTAAAGCCACCACTTTACCAATTTAGTAAACATTATCCCGAAGGTTCCTTGAGATACTAAGGTAATTATGTGGTAATTCTTAGAATAAGTGAAGGCAAAATAATTTTCAATATATATGTCTATTTTCAAAAAGCATAAACATAAAAATATATAGCTCAATTTTATTATTGAGAGGCTGAAAATTTGTTAAACACTTTTTGCCTTTTTTTTTAAGTTTATAAAAAAAGAGCTACTAGGAGAACAAAAAGTGAAGAATGTTTTCCAAGGGCACTACAATTAAGAAAATGAGCTTTTTAAACTATGAAAATACCTGAAAGAAACTTTAAATGCAGAAAGGACATGGGAGTTTAACTGCAAAACTTGTATGTCTTTCCATAGAAAGCTTCTTGAAGAGTTTGGTCCATGAATTGTGCAAAACTTGAATAAAAAAATTAACAGCTTTTACATTAATTACTATAGTCACAAACCTAAGAAAACCCTACCAGAGGTCTGAGCTAGTGAGCCAGCAACAAAATATTTGTAATGAGAGCCAGGATTCTCAAGTTTATTCCAAACTCTGATTTGCTGTATGGTTTCAGTCATCTCCTTTCATCTCTTTCACCTTCCCCTTCTCTATGATTACTGCAATAACCAGTAAGCTCCATTATAACCACCTTTGGGTCAAGTTCCTTGTAGGATTAAAAGCAGCTCCACCTATTTTAATGGACTTGCATACTAATGCAGAATTTGGCCTTCACATAGGGATCTTATAATTAATTAATGCTTAAGAAATTCTTTGCAATCATCTGTACCAATAAGCTACACAAACGCAGTTATTGTTGACATACTGAAAGTATCTAGGAAAAAAAAAAATCAATATACGGCATGCACAATCTGCAACTGCTGCAGGTGGCCTCTTCATGCCAAAAAGAGCATGTGACAAAGAAGACAAAAACTGTGCTTATCCTCCTATGTTCAGTGTTGGAAATGCTTGTCCTTACTACCCAATACTTTAACCTTTTCAGGTTTTCTGTGATGCTTATAACACCACTGATAAATCCATCATCAGATGGATTTGAGTTCTCAAAAGAAACACTCTGATTTCAGCCTTTTGCATTTCACCTGCCTTTTCAGGCATGCCAGGGAAACGGTATCCTGTGTTATGGGTCAGGTTCAGCTCTGTCCAACATGAAGTAAAAGGTGTGGAGAGAGAGAGAGAGCACCTGCACAGTTCCCACTCTGCCTGCAGTAGTATTTCCTGACCAAGCACCACAGCTACATCCTTCAGCCACCCCGTGTTACTCCAAGTAAGACCTTGACAGCAATGATTAGTGAATTTGTACTGCCATACTTACACAAGCCAAGCTTTTTTGTTTAAAGTAAAACTGTCTTTCACTTTACTCAAACAATGTGCACAGCAAGAACTGAAACATGACAGTTTATAAAAGTGAAGGTCCTTTTTTATAAACTGCATGCACATAACCATCCATCTAAAACTAGTAAGCCTCACCTTTATTTGTATAATTTTAAAGACTGCCTTTTTCCTTTTAAGTTGAGATTTTCAAAGGCACCGGGTAGTTAAGTGCCCAATTCTTAGTGAAATTAAAATGAGTTTCAAATACCCAAATCCTTTAAGATTGGCTAAAAAATTATAGCAGTCCATACAGAATTTTCAAATTGTGTTCTATCAGCGTTCAGCCAAGAGTTTTATGGACAGTTAATGAATTCCTGAACGTGGCATGAAAACCCTGCAGGAAGTTTTGCTGAGACAATGGGCACTGTCAAAATATTCTACCTCACCTTAGAATGTTATGTTACATAAGCTGCTAAGAAAAAAAGGCAATATTTTGAGAAAATTAAATAACGTTGACCACATTATCCCGGAAGCTCTT
Organism: Colius striatus; assembly: GCF_028858725.1. NCBI lineage: Eukaryota > Metazoa > Chordata > Aves > Coliiformes > Coliidae > Colius > Colius striatus. The sequence goes on from NC_084772.1 coordinate 11,211,143, forward strand.
CAAGGCCCACACACTTATATGCTTTTCAATTACATTTAGTACAAGAGAACCCTGGTTCTGAGCAAGACTTCTGGGTTACAACTGCAATAAACAAAGATTAACAGTAGGTTCAAACATAAAGAGTTATCATAATACCCCCACACTCTATCAAGATAGGGGACATCAAAGGAAATATGAGAAATAATGCAGAAATTATAACTGCTGTTAGATTCTATGTATAGTCTCTTTCTTTATCACATAGCATTACTCATATGGCATCAATTACGTATGTTTTAGACACTACTGTTTCAAAGAAAACTGGAGAGGTAGGGAAAAGGGATGAAGTTTATGAAACAAGAGTCATATCTGCTTTTGGTGAAAAGTACACTGTACCAGCTACTGAGGACATCATGAAGAAAGTACCATCCTGGACAAATGAGCTAATTCTGACATTTTAGTGGTAAAGAAGACAAATATTTTTATAAAAGTATATTTCTCACAAAGATAGTTAAACTAAATGGTGGTGGTATGTCCCTAAATATTAGATGGGCATCATCAATTACCTGTTAAATAGATTAAAAAAAAACCACACACAACAATTCTTGAACATTATTTGCCAAAAAAAAGCCAAAAAATATTATTGCCAGTAACCTGCTGTATAGAAACACGTTTTATATTCTTTGCTTTACAGTAGCTGTATGTGAGTATTGCAGCAGTGACCTCTCATTTTATAAGCATTCCTCTATACCCGTAACAACAGCAAGTTCAAAAAGAGCACTGCGGCACAAATTAAATGCCCACATTCAAGCTATTTAAGCTGTGAGCCATAATCATTGAATATAGAAAGTAAAATCTCTAGTATGTGGAAGACAGGTATCCTAAATAGCTTCACCTCTATGAAATGCATATCCTATAATGCAATAGTTTTATAGGGATATCTTACACATTAAGATCCATTGCTGGAAACAGAATTAGAAAAAAACCTAAACCAAACCTTGAAAGCAGAAGCAAATTCAAAATGTAATTTTTTCTTCCACTAGTATCCCTGTTTTGAAAGTAGTTCATAAAACATTTCATGGCACAAAGAAAGCCAAAACAGTGTTAGTGTATCCTTCTAGAAAGATTAACCTGCAGCATATCCCAGGGTCTGAAATCAAACATCTGCATTATTTGATCTAATGCTATTAGTAAACATGAAAGCTCTGGCACCTGTGAGAGAGTGAAAAATGGAACACAGAAGTATCTTTTAATTAAATATATTAATGGTAAATAGCACTTCAGCATGGGAATTTTATTTTCTCCATGTGGCTGTAGACTAAACATATACCCAAGTAACTTTCAATTATTTCAATACATATTCAGATAACTTTTCTGGTTTATTTACAAACTTACTTGCTCCCTGAGGTCTCACCTATTATGTGCTCAAGCAGCAGGTAGACAGCTACACTAAGGAAGAGGAAAGGGGAGCATTAAGACATCTCAGCAGCACAAGCCAGGGAAACTCGTGCCAATCCTGTTCCAGAAACAGGGCACAGCTTGAGGATCACTGTGTTTGGGAAACTACATCAGCTCAAGAAGGGAGTCAACTACTCTTTAGACCTTTTCCTCGGGGTGACTTTCCATGATGCGTGGCTGGCTACCAGATAGAAATGCATGGGGGGACACAAGGCTGGCAAAACCAACATCACATGACCAGGAACACAACAGCAGGAGGGACACACAATGACAACGCTCTCACAACTGGCACTTGAGTGCTGCTTTACCTCCTCTTTTTTCTTCTTTACCTCCCTCCACCTTTGAGAATCTGAATGACAGCTCCCAGCTACTGCTATGGGAGGCTGCAACCAGAAATTGAGTGGAAGGGCATGATTTTTCCCAGTCATGTACTCTTCCCACAGCTTTCAGCATGAGGCAGAAAAAAAAAAAAATCCTTAAATTACAATAAAAAGAAAATATTTTATTAACCAGCTACCAAGTATATTCACGTAATGAAACCCGCGTTTTTCTAAAGAGATGGAGAATATGGAGCTACCTAGTATTATAATGTTAGATTCTTCTTGATCATTTAACTGATTTACAGATTCATCTACTGAAAAAGCGCGAGTTCATTTAGTGAAACTTATGTCTTAGATTAACAATCAAGAAAAGGCTAAAATTAAAATGAAAAATGAAGAGAACACTAACAATAATAATTTTCAAGAGAGGAAAATGCTGGGTTAAAGCAGTTACATACTGGAAATGCAGGAAAACAGGGGTTTGATTTCTTGGGATTGTGCATATTCAGATCCTACACAACTGAAGTAATATTTTTCAACAACAAACTGATACGTTTTTTGCCTGATCATTATGGATTTTGACAACGTCATTTTGCAACCTTGGTTACTAAGATATCAATAATTAAATGCTTTCACACTTCACTCTTGTGGATACTGGCAACTTATCTTTGTCCTCTGAAGAAGCTAATGGTATAACGGGCAAAACATCAAGAATAATTAAGGAAAATTCTGGTATAAACTGAATCTAAAAAAAAATACAACTTTGCATATAGCTCTTGCTTGATATCTCACATCCTGCACTTAGTTTCAGAATTAGGGAAAGTTATTTCTTTCTGGTACCTCTTAACTGTGTTTTGTCTGTGTTTAGAGAAAGAAGTGCATGCTGTAATTAATGATTTAATAGCCTCTATGTGTACTCTCATTTTCTAGTTAAAAGAATAACTGGCTGAAACAGCAGTAGCCCATTACAAGAAGCATCCCTCCCCTTTGTCTTTTCCTGTAGAAAGACTCCCTGTAACACAGGACTGCTGAAAGTCGCAAGCCTTGATTTGCAGAGACAATACTGCAACTCAGTGACATCTCAGAGAGGAGGGGTGGGAGAGGAAGAATTAATCTGAAAGAGCACAAAGTCCATTTTATATCTTTAACTATGTAATCTTTCCTAGCTGGGAAACAGTGAAAACAGGGAAATTCAAGGAGGTGAGAACTCCCTTCCTAGATGTGCTGGACACACAAGGAGGTAGCAAGAATTAAAAGAGCATGGAAAAGGACAACTTTATTACTAAACTACTACTATCTTGATGCTGTCACTGTGAGAAACCAAGGCAGAACAGATTCATTTGGCTGAACAGTGGATGCAGCTTTATACAAATGATTAATACTTGGCAAACCCCTTCCACTTGGCTCACCACCAACAAACTCACTATACTTCCTCCCAGCCCTCCATTGTATTTTATATAATGACATACTAGACTCTAAGATGAGATGAAGCTCCTGTGCCTAGATCAAATGCAAGGAAAACTCACAAGACATCCAAGCAGTCAGTTTAGCTGTTGTAGCAAAGGACACCTTCAATCTGCAGTACAGATCTAATGCTGCATCTCAAACTCAACAAGCACTCCTGTCTCATTACGATTATCTCCTAAGGATTAAGATACGGTGTAGGAATGGTCAGAAAGCACAAACTACTAAAATTTTTGTTTTCTTTCATCAGAAAGCTTCACAGAACACACCAACAATGCCATATAGCACTGCTTTTATGTGGACCTGGAAAACACCCAAGCACAACTGCATAATGAAGTGAGTGATAAAACACAACTCTCCCAGAATATTTCCGGAGAGGCAATAGGGCTCTGAAACTGCAATATGTTGAGTAATAGGGCTCTGAAACTGCATTACCTATCCCAGAAACGGGGAAAAGATCCAGGAAAACATTTGATTTGAGGACAGGATGAGTAGTAGGGCTGCTTTTTGTATGACCTGCTCTTGCTGAATACCTGGGGCTAATCCGAGGGACAGCAGACAATTTCAGTCCCTGTGGTACTGAGAGAAATTAAGCTGCTCTCATTACCAAGTGTCCCCATGAACTGCAAAAACCTCAATCACTCCTATTCTATACATCCAGAATACAGCAAACTGAACATTACCTGACCTGTGGAGAGTGGCTCCCTTCTAGATCAGCAGTTGCATGTTGTGCATAGTCTTCTTTTTAAAATGCATAATCCTGAAATTATTTACACAGAAATACATTTCCAACCCTGTAACAATTCAATGTCCAAGTTGGTGACAAAGTTCTTACAAAAAAACTGTATTAGCTGCACAAATGTTTATCTTTAATCTACAAATAACTACATTTGGAGAAAATTAAATGCTGCCTTTTCATCATTAAATTATGCAATACTTGCAATCTTCATGAGTAAATTTGCTGCAATGAAAATGGACATCTTTGTATGAATTAAAAAGGAATGGAAAAAATCTGAAGTAGAAAGAAGCCACCAAAAAACTACAGGAAGAAATATTACAGGAACCAGTATGTCAACCCTAATTGTGTAATTACTTTTTGGCTTGGTCATATAAGCTAGAAGCAAGAAACAAGAGACAATGGTAATTTCTTACTGCTGAAATGAAGGTGTCAAACTGTCTTGCATGCTCTGTATGCTCTAAGCTAAAGTTTACATTTATATCATGTTACTTCAATTACAATCTTAAAAGAGACTTGAATACTTCAGCTGCATTAGGCCACTATTCATAAATGTTAAACATACACTACCACTTGTCTATGTAAATGCATTTTCATATATGTGCTTGCTCTTGAAATTCATTTGTTTGAAAAAGAAAACTTTCTTTTTAAACAGAACTGTACATTTTGAAATATTCTGCAGTTGTTTTTTCTCCTGAGAAATTTAAAAGACTCACAGATGTCAGTCAATTAACATCTGCAGCAACGTGAAACACAGTAAAACACCATAATACTTGTGGGCTTGACTAGAAGCCTCATTCAGGGTACTCTAATCCTCATGACACTCTTATTTACAAGAAACTATACATTGTAAATATGCAGAATTTTGCCTATACTGAGATTTGTCCAGAGTTAGAGTGGAGAGAAAAAGGTGCAATGAAAAGGCAGCTCTGTGCTGCCTCCATCCCTGACCTCCAGCTTGCACTGCCTTTCTTCCCCCATGCACCCTTCCCATACCAGCCAACAGGGCAAGTCATTAGCTGTCTTTTTCAAAAGCAGCCCAGAGCAATCTTTATGCTACTGCACATTATTGTCACTTTATTTTACAACTTATTTGTTTTCATTTCTTCAATTTGCCTCTTGTGGGATTGACTCTTGGTACAGTACTGACAGATGTGTGTGTGAGAAGAGCAAACTTTATTCTTTGGTAGACAGACAGAAATCAATGAAACAAAGACTGCTTTACAGTAAATAATCAGAATGGAGAGTGGAAAGGAAACAAATGTGAAAAACAGAAACTGAGTATATACAGTGGGCACTTGTGTGCATTATTTAAAGCCACACATGGCTGTTAGGATCATCTCAACTAAATATGACAAAACTTCTGTTCTAAGCCACATCATCAAAGGTTTTACAAAAAACACACAGTTTTCTACTACTCATTTTGGGAATGTCTTTAACCATTTTAATGGGATTATTGTCAAATGCTTATGCACAGAATTATGTTAAGACTTGGGAGGAAAAAGATACTATAAATAATATATGCTTAAAAAAAGAAATAACTCAATGTACCTTTTTACACATCAACAATAGTACTAATTAACATTAGAGCTATTTATGAGCCTGAAAAACTTCAGACTATTTCTTTGTATTGTTTCTGAACTAACCTGGGCTTCAAGTGGTGTACTTGGGGGATATTTATGAGAAACAGTAAAAAACTTGCCCATGATGCAGCGATTACTGAAATGCCAAGTATCCAAAGCTTTTTACAAACTAGAATACTAAAATTACTCTCAGGACAATGGCAAATTAGGGCTCCACTTTTTAGTAAATTACACAGGTACCTAATAAAGATTCTTCTACAAAACACTGCATGCATATATGCAAGCTAACTCTCTCTCTCTGCACAAATAGATCATTCTATCACTACACACATATAAACCATTGTTAAATGTTTGCATAAAGTATAGGAGAGTATTTTTGTATGTTTCCTGTAAAGTGTAATTTTCAGAGAAGCAAACCCCATTCCACAATCATGTAAGTATCCTTGTAAGTGAGGTAACTCATAAATAAGGGTCACACTATTTGTCTGCAAAATACACATTTAATTGGATATATTAAGAAGTATAATGTGAAAATTTCAGGGAAAATATTTTCCTGGAATTGTCTAAAGTGAAGCATAATAATATAACATAAATAACTGAAGAATATTAATAATGAATAAAAATATGAGTTGTGATTTTCTGCATGTATCTGAAAAAATAATACCATTTCTGTATTTCTGCAGCATGCAGAATCCCTTCCTCTTTTATTTCAGAACTACGTGATTAAACACAGCTTTTTATAAAGAGTAAGGACAGATTTTAAACCAAGACTCAGATGCAAATACTGACACAAGCAGAAGCCACGTCCATGAGATCCAAGTGCAGTTTTGGCTCATTTTTACCTAGCTTCCTCAATCTCTAGCATAGGATATGAGTAATTGTGACAACTGTAACATTAGCCGTTTTGGCTTTCCTTAGACTTTTTCCTCCTTTTCTGTTTCCCAAAGAAGTCAATGAGGGATTTTTTTATTGTTTGTTTTCTTTCCTTTTTAATTTAAAATCATTTGACTATTAGAGGATCTTTTTTTCCTTTGCAGCTGTTTAACCTCCACTTCAGTTTTCAAATTGTAAAACTTGAAAAGGAGATCCCTTCCTTCAACAGTAAGTTCCTTTTTCTTAAACTGCCTTTATCTTACATTGAATGACTAATGATGAAGAACACACTGCCAAACCAGAGCAAAGGCAAAGAATATATAGCAAAACAAAAAATTTAATTATGAACTCCACCTGAAACGTATCACTTGCATATCCCTGTTTAATTACAAAGCCGTACACCTAAGCATGCATTCTCAGAATTCTCTTGTGAAGCAAGTTATATTTTCCCCCTGCCCATTTTCTGGGTTCAAAACCAAGCAACACAAAACTCAGTGACCTCCCTTGCAAAAAAAAAACCCAAACCAAACCAAAACCAAATTCCTAATTCACAGCATTATGTTTCTACATCTCTTAAACTCAAAATTGCACAGTTCCAAAAGTATGGCAAAATAGGGAAGCTAAAAATCGTAACATTTGCTACAAAAACTCAAAAGCAGAGATTTTCCAAGTCTTGCTCCTGCTGGCACTCTCTGCAGTTTCACATGCACATTAGCCTGACTGCGGTTCCAACAACCTTTGGCAATACAATGACCAAATGGCAGCAATGCTCTGGTACAACTGCACGGATACAGACGGGGATTCCCTTTTCCCGATTCCTTCAATACTGAGGGATAAATAAAAATCTGTTTAACAGGAAAATTTTACTTCCTTGAGTTGTTTTAGTTGATCGCAGGAAAAAAGAAAGCGAACAATACTGATGGTGCCTACGATCCTACAGCCTCCTTTGGCTGGCAATTAAAAGACCCACTAATATCTAGCTACTCTGTGCAAAAAAATGTATGTTCTAGATGTGTTATGTGTATATGAAAGCCCTGAAGTATGTTTTTTAGGCATTAATATGAATGCAAGAAAAAAAGTTTAACAGACTACTGTGAGGGAGCTATGTATTTCATTGTATTTCATTGAGTACCAATACTCTACTACACTTCATAAAAGTATGTTGGAAAATCATCAGTTCAGTACATAGACATGTCAGACTATGAACATACCTAATTTCAGGAACCTAATCTCTCATTGTAATAGATGTATGTATATAAAAGTCAGGCCTTCTTGAACTGTGCTTTCCTTCTAGTTTTGATACCTGGACTCAGCTCTGTGTTTGCAAGTTTCAGATCCATTAAAGAGAAATATAATAGGTAAATATAGTACTATGTAGGGTATGAAGTTCTATTTAAACTTCAGAATACCAGCATTTACCAGACAGTGTTGATCCAAAGCAGGTTTTGTGAAGGCAGCTTATTTTTAATAAGCAGACTGCAGAAAATAGGAGAACATGAATATCAAAGAATGTATTTATGACAATTTGTTAATATAATTAGTTTGAACACACGTATCTTTTTAAAAGTATGCCTGCTTTCTGCCAAGGCAAGATAATGCAACACTCCAAACAGCAGAGATTTAGGTAACCATCTAAAACTGCGTTCCTGTAAAATTATTTTAGAATGGAATTTCTGACAAACTTGAGAGGCCGAGGGCATGGCCACAACGCAGCTTTAAAGGAATAATAGTTTAGAATATTCTCATATTATTGGTGGGGTTTGGTTCACTGTCAAATTAAAGACAGCACCTTTTTTATTTTTCATTTCTCATAATAGCTTGTTCATCTTCTTTCTACTTATGTGACTGGTATTTCATATCTGCCTTGATCTTATTTTTAACGTAATTTACATACATACATGGACCAAAACATAATAATTATAATAATGTAGTATGACTAAAATGCAACTTCAAACTTCAAGACCGTAGCCGTAATTTATGTTCCATCTTTGTTTGCCATGTTTCGTCATAACAAACAGAAGTAAAAAACTCTGACGAAGACACATTTTGAGAAAATGTCATCTATTAGCATAGAAACAGAAAAATGGTAGGAGTTTAGGAGTCCTGACTTGCTTTAGTGTTACCCACCTCACAGTTGCTACGTAGGTCAGGTACAACACAGTCAGCACACAGCTGCCTACGAGCATGAAGACTGTAGCTTGTAAGTGGCTGTTTTTTAGCAGAATCGCTGTTTTAGATAGCAATAAAGGAAAACCAGCAATCAAAGCAAAAAAAAGCTACTGGGAAAATTACAAATTTACGAGGGATCCTTTGATGAACTTCACTTGCAGAGATGGGAAATAACCTTGACACATATAAACACCATCCTCCTCTTATTTTCTTCTGAAATACTCAGAAAGTAAAAAGCATTTTTTTCATACACAAGAATGTGCAAACCCCACTGATTCAGTACAAAACTATCTCCAGAAGATAAGGACATCTGCGGTGTTCTCATGCTGCAGTCTAAACACTGGGCAATAGACCTTGTTGCCTCTGTTTTCAGTGATAGCGGACAACGTGTGCCTCCTGACAATATCATCATTGTAAACTTTATTATTACATTTGGTATTTCATGAGATGTCTGGCAGCCGATTGCTGAGACACTGCATAGCCTATAGTTCTCCCACACATTTCATGGATATTTACTGAATTCCAGTATAACCTAACCTGTTAATGCTTCTGGAATGTATAAACACTGTTAACGGCTAAATTCCCTCTACCAACATTGAAGAAACAACCATTAAATAAGTTCGTTGCTAACTGCTGAGGAAGGTTTTGATTTATTGAATAAAGTACTATCATGGGATGAAAATCAAGATCACATTTTTAGCAAGACATGACATATTTTCCATAACAAGATGTAATTTTGTACTAAGATAAAGAGTGTGTTCTTAGACTAGAATCAACAGCCAAATTTACACAACGCTGTTACCTATGAATACAGACACTCAACTGTGATAATACCGTTTATAACTTAATGCTATTCTGAATACTAACAAATGTTTCTTGGCATCACGTTAGTAATTGCCAAATTATTCCAAAACAAATTAAAATATTCTACCTGTCTGAATGTCATCAAAACATCCATTCCTGGTTGGGTCATTACTATTATGTTACATCCCTCTAAGAAAAACAACAGCTTAGCATCCATTCCCAAATCCTTAAAGGTTCTTAAGCACTTAAACATTTACAAAAGCATATTACTTGGTGAGAACACAGCAAAGAAGTGTAGATACAGACAGACTCTGGTAGACATTACATCAACAATGAACAGAAGCATAGCATAAAGTTATTAGGTATAAGAGGTGTAATTTTGTTTGTGGTGAAAGCTCAGTGAAGTCAACAGAGTCAATTAAGAATTGTATTTGACTTCAGTGGGCTCTGGCCTAAGTCTTAACAAGAGCAAAATTGGAAGCATCACTCCCCATGGCTTACTCCAAGAGACCATCCATAGCAGTACAGCCAGCTCTAAATCTTTGCTTCATGCTATCAACAACTACATCAGTCCATGAGATATCTGAAAGTGAAATAACCCACAGGAAACTCCACAAACCAGGCTAACATCTAGTTGCAGTAAGAAGCCTTGAAGATGCTGCCTGGCAAGTTCTGGGTTGCCCAGGAATGTCTGCCAGGAAGGTCATGGCTGCAGTCAACTCAACTGGAGAAGGACTGGACAGCCTCTTTGAGGTTCCCTCCACATTTACATCTTACAATTCTGTGACATGAAAGCAAACCCAGGAGAGGAACTGAAGCTCTCCAGCCCACACCACTTAAACTAATTTTTACTACCCATAGCCCTAGACTGCTTGACCCTACCTTAACAGCCAACATAAAGCCGCAGTTACGTAAGGAGGCACACACTTGTTTCATCTGAACAGTTCTCAGACAGGGTCCACTGCATGCAGGTCTGTGAGATCTGCCAGAAAGTTCTTCCCCACACAGGCTGAATGCATCCACGACAGGGAAGGTGAAGCTTGTGCAGTGATGGGACAGTGCTGCCCCTGAGGTTCATCATTAGCCCAAGGAGCTCAGGACAAAGGCAGGGGAGGGAAGGGGGGGATGGAAGCCCTTTTGCATTCTGAAAAATACGTTCCTAAAGAGACTTTCTGTCTGATCCTCAGCTCCTTAACCACACTAAAAACTAGTACCACTAATATCCAGAGAAGCAATTGCTTTAGATTCAAAGAAGAATCTAACATCTCCTTTTTCAGTGCAGGTGCATCCTGCACTGAATATGTCCAAAATCCCCATTCTAAGAATGCAAATTCCATAGGTTAAGACATTGTGATTTTAAAGTTTTGGGGGAAGTCTTGCTTGGAAAGTACAGAGCACATCAGTGGCCTGACTCTGATAATCATTACATGCATGCAGTTTTTAAATACAAAAAAAAAATCCACATGGGGACTTCTCTGCTGGATGTAAACAGCAAAATCTGGGGAACTCTAGAGTGTTAATGTTACTGCAGGTTTGTACTACTGCTGCCCAGAAGAATAGCTCATGGATTAGCACTTCATTATGTCTGGCATGATACAAACATGCAACACACAAAGACATTTCTACTTTGGCAATATACCCAAACTACTTTACATTATACTTAGATCTTTCTTCCTCCATACAACAAAGCACATCAGTCATTTTTAGCACAAAATGTAACTATTTTGTTTCCATTCTTCATCATTCAGTAAATGAACTTTACAAAATGTCTGTAGTGTCTACAAAAGAAATTCTTAATTTTACCCTAAACAGTTTTGTTAACTAAAAACCACTACCAGCGAACACTGAGTAACAAAAGATGCTTTCCGTTGAGAAATGGTAAATACTTTGCTTTTTCACGACTGAGCACAAGTTTCAAAAGGATGATAACTTTGTTTCGTAATTTGTTCATTGCTTAATCATGAAGACCAGATTGAGCATTTGAGTCACAAGTTTTGTGTTGCACACTCCTACTACAAGAATGTGCTGTAAAATTTTATTTCTTCTTCCTTCATTCAGCTTACTGCTTGCTTGTCCTACTGCTTATTCAGCTAACCATCTCAAAATGAAATGCAATCACATAGCAAGATTTCACTGCTGCTAGAATATTTTATACAGAAAACATATAAGCACGAGGAAATAATGCACCGCTATTGTCATATATTACATCAGAGTATTTGCTAACTAATATAGATAGGAAGCATTTTATTGCAGGCCCAGAGCAAAAACAAAGGAAGACAAGTATCCTGGGTAAATGCTACACTTCAGCATCTAAAAAAAAACCTACTCAGACACTATTTTGGCTGTTTCACATTCTTTCTTCTACTTTTCAAATACTCTTTCAAAAATAATTGGCCATGAGTCCAAGCTGATTAGTCCACCTAGTTTCCATTTGACTCAAAGTTGAGGTGGTTACTAGAATTGCACTCTTAGGCACAAACTATCTAATTATGTTAATATGGCAATGGCAAGGGGATTTTGAGGTTAACTAGAAAGCAAAGTATACATTTAAAACAAGAGTATTGTGAAGGTAAGTGAATGACAGTAAGACATGAATTCTGGTATTTCTATTTTGGCGACCACACAGTGGTCCAAAATCACTACCTACCAGTCTTTTCTCCTTCATGGTACTAGTCCTTCCTCTCCTTTCTCCTGAAGGCATTTCCACTCCCGATGTTCTCCACACAATTACATCAGAGGGAAAGCAGTACTCTGCCTGATAGCTTGTATCTGATGATTTCCCATCTTTGAGGCCACCTGGCTCTACTCCTGGATTATCAGGTGACACAAGTTAGTCATCTTGCACTTATGAGGGTAAACCCATTGTCTTTGACCCCTGTCACTTCTGAGGAGGTATCCTGGAAAATATGCTGAATAAAACAAGATATTTTACATACATCATAAGTACATACAAATGTATTTCATGCATTTCACCGCAGTGTGGCTCAGATGCTGAAGGACATTCACATAGAGAACACCAGGATATCTTCCAAGCTTCAGGCTTAGCTTGCAGAAGCCTTTCCTTAAGCACACAATTGACACACTGAAAACTGAAGATAAGAAATACTTCTGTTTGACTGCACAGGCTTGTAGGACTGAAACCCTAAAAATCACTGTGCATATAAAAGATGGAACAGCAAGCTACACTGAGAGGAATAAAAAGGGCAACTAACCTTAAAAATGTGGAATAAAAAGTCTCTCTCATATCAGAAATCTTCAGAAGGAAGCACATAATCTCAATCCTTTAAGGAGACAGCGCTCTCTACTTTAGAAATACAGAGAGAAATACCCTGGATCTCTTGCAGTGAGGAGAACAGACCTGAAGATGATCTGTCAGATAGTTGCAGTGTAAGAGGCTGGAATATGCAAGTATCTGTACTGGGATGGGGGGGAAGTGTTACACGCTTACTCAGTTCAGCCAAGCATAGGACATAGTTCAGCCAAGCACGTTATACATATTTCCTCAAGGTATTTTTCTCAGTATATAAATACCACGTAACTCGGTGGTTCCTACCAAGAATCTACACTCTCCTTAACACAGCAAGTTAAACACTGGCAAATACTTGGCTATTATTTTACTGTTTATTTTAAACTCCCTTTGCACATTCTTCCACCAGTTAAAGCAAAACAGTTTACTATCTGTTACGGTGTTAATGTTTGACATACTCTGTCCATTCTTCTCTTCAGATGAATAAAATGGCAATCTAGCTTCAGAAAATTCAGCACCAAGGTATTTCAACTTCCTAAGCAGTTTTCTTTATACAAGTGTGAGTGCAACCTGCATTTGGGGAAGGATGAAGATGGGACTAGGACAGAGAACACAGACGATAATCTCTTCCACCTGTGAATCAATGTTGCAAATGGGGAATAGCTATTCTGTCTTCCCTCAACACCACACAGGGAAAAGAGATTGGGAAAAAAAATCGAGAGGAAAAGACACACCTCAACTTGATGACCAGAAGGAAACAGATTATCACGGGCAACTTTTTTCTATAATCTGCTAAGGAATCACTATCAGACTAAACAATAGCTGCCTATATTCTAACGTGCAGCCATCTATCCATATGTCTCTTATCCAACATTTTCTTGATGTCAGCACTATATATCCCTCCATTAGGGAACTACTGCTACAGTTCCTCTATCAGTAAATAAAACTCTGATCAGCAGATCTGAAATACAGCAAATACTTGAAAAGGTATCAGAGGTGTTGATATGTGAAAAGGAGACAAATCTGTTTCCCAGCAAAGGAAGAAAGAGCTCTATAGCCATAAACATGTCACCTCACACACAGGCATGGCTATCACTTTTATTTAATACACAAAAACATGCCAGAGAAAGCACTGCATACCCGTACACAAACACATCCCCATTTGCCCAGTATAAGCCACAGAGCCTACACAGCTATGACAAAAAAAATCACCTGCCAGTAACATGTCAGACCGAGTCATCACTACATATAGAAGAAAAAAAAAAGTTAGCTCAATTAAAAAAATACCTGCCAGCAATATTCTAACTGCCCATGAAAGTGCTATGCTATTAGCCATGCGTGCTACTGACTTGGTCACACAGTACATGGGGGATAGTTCTAAAGTTAAAGCTAATATGTACTATTATACTTTTAGTGATTTATTATTTTTCACATATACTTTGGTGAACGTTACATTCTGAGGAGTCACTAATATGAAATGTTAATTGAGGCTACAGATTTCTCTAAGTCATCCAAGTTAACTTCAGCCTGAGCTTCCTGCTACCAGCACTGAAACGAATAGCTCTATGCAGCAGATGTGTCATACTCAGTATTCAGATGGTACCCCGTTTCCTTCTTAGCTGTGTTCTCTCCTCCTCTAAGTAAATACTGGAATGATTACAAGTGAAACAGGGTGTGAGTGCAGAAAATGTGATACAGGCTACACACAATTAGCAGAGGAGCTGCTTTTGACACAGTGCTACGAAGAATTATGCAAAGAATAATCCAAGGAATTAGCCAATGTGAAAGGAATGGGGTGTGCAGTAACGGTGTGTAAGATTTTCATTCTGCAATTTCAATTCCCAGTATTTCACAGCATATATCCTTGCAAATCTTGCAGATAATCAACACTAATACAGACTTTTGAAATTGAAAATAGCAGGTTTGTTCTCCTGACAGCACAAACTTGAAGTTTCTTTGTCCAGTTCTAGAAAATAAGGTAAAGAATGTATGAAATCAAAAATGAAAAAATACAAAGAAAGGGAACGTGGCAGTTACCTTTGCTTCACGAAGTTGAGGGGTTCTTTCTTTTAAAAAAAGATTAATTCAATCATCATACTAATGTTCTCCTGCTATCAGTGTATCCACAGTCACCTTCTGAGCATGAACAAACACCAAAGTTGTGTCAGTTTTAGACTACATGAGTACTTTGCCCAACAATCAAAAATATGGCTTTCCGCTCTCACAAAGATGGTTTATCCTCTCACGGCTTCAGACGTCCAGCTTTTAGGCAACTGTAGTGTTCAAACCAGTCTCAATCTGCAGACTGACAGTAGTAGGAGCTCGGCCCAGCTGTTCTGCACACAGTGGTCTCTGCTGCTCTACACCCTGTGTTCCTGAGCATGCTGGTGCCAGGGCATGCGATGCTGCATCTACTACCAGAGTATCCAAACTCTGAGAGGTGGGAAACTGGGCTTTGTAACATGGGGTTTTTTGTTTTCATTCTAGCTAGAAATAATGGGATGGCTGGAAAACAGGGTTCAGGAATCAGCTCACAAGACCCTGTTATTCCACATGCTGACTGGAAATCAGATAGGTGCTGCTTCCACATCTTTCCTGTACTGAATGAAGAGCAATACTGCAGACTCGTTGAGCTTTGCCTGCCTTGCTGATGGCTGAGCTAGTGCAACTCTGATAGCTGCTATACAGGATAGCAAACGAGACAATACACTGAAAAGGTGGCCCAGAATGAAAAGGCTGGATGAAAGCCGAGGACCCTTACTTGGACAGACTAACTGCACACTCTAGTAACTGCCAGTGAAGATAGTAAAGCTGAAAGAGGCTTAGTGCAAGCATGCAGGAGATTTGTGACAGAAAGTTAGAACTCCATGTCAAGCCTTTCATGCAAACAATAAATATTACTTCTGCTCATAATCAGACTTTTCTCCAGCATCGTCTTTGAATGTTGAACCTTTTTCAATTAATTAAAAACTATGCACTGCAGAGTGCATATTTTATCAGCCCTCAGCTGCTTAAGTGTCTAGAAAAGACCAGGCAGTTTTTCTTTTTTCCAGGCAACCCAGAGCAAGTACTTGCAAGGGTCATATCTTTTTAATTATCTTTTCTCTCTTTGATTAATTATTCCGTCTGACAATAGCGTGTTTCTAATGCTATTCACCTGCCTTTGATGATTGACAACTTTTCTGTCTGATTCAAAGCAAACAGCTGCTGCCATGATTGCCTAGCAACCAGGATGTGATGGATGAGCCCCAAAGATGGATGGCTGCAATAAATCATGTCTCCAGCTATAAAACTGAGAAAAGGGATAAGAATAAAAGCGAACAAAAAACAAAACAAGGTTTCTTCCCATGAGTGCACTCAGCTCCTTACCAATTACACCTGAAATGGACTTTGTGTCTATTAATAGCAAAGTTTTCTAATCAGTAAGAATGCAATGATGCCATTTGTATCAAGGTGTGTTTACAATTGTTCCAGCAAATTGGCACTTGTACTTCAATTACCTACTGTGTTACACAAGTGCAGAGGTAGGAGATCAAAGTTTTACCTGCTACTGTTGAAGGCTTTATAGAAAATATTATAGGGTTTTTTCAGGGTTTGCTCATGATGTTGGACTTGAGTGAAGCGTATAAACTTGAATTCTCTTTTACTTTTGGCAGCTGAGAGAGGGTATTGAAAGCAAACTCAACTGAATTTGTAGAAGGAACAGCTAACTAGATATCTGAAAAACTCATTCCTACAAAACCCATACAAAGTCACGGTTGGCGTTGTGAAACATGTTTTAACTTAAGTGCTGTATATTGTTTACTAAATGTTGCTGTAATCCCCTCTTGCTAGGAGGGAATCTCACCATCAAAGAAAAAGTTTGTGTGACAAGCTCTATTTCAGAAACATCATCTACCTGTGCAAATTCAAGACTGATTTGACATAAAAAACATAGTCTAACTTTACCTACCATTCCTGCCAATCATTTGACTTTTGTACAGTGTGCCAAGCAAGAAGCATTCAATGGTTTGTCGTTCTGAACAGGTTTAACCGGGCTGTGTATCACATGTGCCTAGAGATGCCTGTGCACAAACACAAAGTTCTGGCACTACCTATTGCTGAAGCTGCTCTGTAGCTGGAGTGTCTATCTCCTGATAGTCACTGCCTGTGCTTCCAAGACAAGACCTAATTGCCTATAAGAAGCTGTTTACTTAATCCTTCCAGCAGGTGGGGGTGTCCTGGTTCCAGCAAAAAGGCTTCAAAAAGGGAAGGGAATGCCCTCGCTGTTTACCCGGACAGGCTATCCACCCCCAGGAGCATCCTGGACACCTGGGAGCGACCGCCAAGACTCAAAGATGCACAGCACTGGGGAAAGAGGGTGGGCAGAAAGTAAAAAAAAACGTAAATGCTGAGATAATAATGTTCTAGAACTTTGTTTTCTTTGCCATCACGGGACCAAAATGCAGCCTGATAGCAAAAGGAAGCTGGAATGCGTTAATCTGCTCACAGGCACATTTTTAAAACACATTTTAATACTGAAACTGTCAATGCTTGACATTGCTAAGCTGGAACAACTACAGTCCTGCTTATATTTTAGTGTTATGTATGGCATGTCTCTGTATTCATGCAAAAGATTGCCTGTATCCTTGCATGGGCCACAGCTTTGTCTACATCCTTTACAATTATTGAAATGCTCTCACTAAAAACTTAACTCTGTTTCTGACCATCCCTCTCTCTGTTGTACAAACACACACACGGAAATCCAGCCCCTAAAACAATTGTAAGGCACTCCTGTGATGACCGGCTAGTATCTGGTAACAAACAATGAGAAAGCAAAGCCATCAATCACGACGTACACGCCGAAGCCTCCATTCTGTCCCAGCTCATCCAACTCTCAAGTTACAGCTTTACACGGCAAGTCTAAATAATATTCAAAATGATAAATGGCACTATAAGCCTGATATCCATCATCAATCTTTTTTTAAGGAACATCCATCTTCAATAATGCACGTTTGAATCATGTGAAACCAAGAGCTCCCAGATTCATTTACACAACCCCCAGCAAGCTGGTGCTGCTTGAATGATACGTGTCAGTCAGTTTGTCCCAACTGCCAAACTTAAAAAAAAAGAAAGGGAAACAAAAAGGGAGTGAGGGAGAAAGAAAACAGGAGGGGAAAATCTTCAGGGGGTTGAACAAGACAACTTAGCAGATAATAAGAAAGAACATAACCTCTTCAGTCACTCTGCCAGTTCCCCCCCCAGCACAGGCGCTCGCCTTCTCGCCGGCCCTCGCCGCAGCCCGGCTGCGCTGAGGGGAAGAGACAGCAGTGCTGGAAAGGGAACCCCCCCGCACCCCCGCGCTGCCTGGCAGGGCCCGCGTGATAAATGACACATGTCATTCTGTCGGGAGGGAAGGGTGGGTCAGTGATGTATGGCTCTGCTGAAAAGGAAATCGACTGTTTGGCATGGAGCAGCTATTCTCCACCAGGATTTAGTTTCAGAACTCTAAAATGAAATCTCCGATGTTTCAAGTGCACGGTTAGGGCAGGCCGACGTGTGGCCAAGACAGCATTTTTTTTCCCTTCCCCCTCCCCCCCTTTTTTTTATCCTCTCTCTGCCCTTCGGATTTCAAAAAACTGCTCCACTGACTGGAAACTGCAAAAGAACACACATATATCAAAGTCTTCAATAGTTATGATCCATGATAAAATTTAAATAGGTTGAGGTTTCTATTTTTATTTATTATTGGGGGGGAAAAATGGCATGCAGGCTTGACACAAAAGCAAGATAAAAATTAGCATGTTTGAAGTAATCGTCCCACAGCTTGACATCTGCATAGTAAATTTTAAAGGAAAAAAATGTGTCAGGCAGGCATGAGCTGTTCCCTCCCTCCCCCCCTCTTTCATTAGCTCACTGGCAGGGTGGCACTTCTGAACCTCATTACTGCAGGAGGATTTATGAAGCTGAACCCAATGGCAAAGAAAAGGCATCTGTCAATAATTGTAGGGAGCTGCACTCACAGCTTTGAAATCTCATTAAGTATGCAGTTATCAGGCATAAAGATCAAAAACATTACTCAACTCCGACAGAATCTTATGGAGGAACATTAATTAGCAACAGGCCTACAGTACAAAAAAAAAAAAAATCCAAAAAAACAGACTTCCTCTCACACCTGCCCAACCCACAAACCAAAAGAAACACTCCCCCTCCCTTCAGAAAAAAATAATTCCCAGCATCTGAGACTGATCAAGTACATGAAACAAGAGAGAGGAAAAAAAAATCCAGTTGAGACAGTCTTGGCGGTGAAGAGAGAAAAGGAAGAAGCTGTCAAAGTTGAGAAGGATGTCAGCACTGGCCCTGATTACAAGGGCCTATACAGTTCCCAGGCCTTTTATCATCCCTGCCATCAAAAACAGACTCTGTGTCACAGATGGATGACTGATGGCTGCCAGTCTTGAGCAGCCTCGCCAAGGCTCCAGGAGGCCCCTGCTGAGATCTGGCCCTCCAGCAACAGGCTTGACCTAGCAGGAAAAGGACTGCAGGCACCGAGCCCAGTCCCAGAGACACTCAGAAACAGCACCCTGTTCTGTTCTTCCCCAGAACAATTCAGTGAGAGGCTGGTCAGGGTTTGTTTGTTCAGCTTACAGAAGTTAAATTTTATACTTCTGCTCTCCATGCAGAGGCTGTGCATTATTTGAAAATAACACTAACACACAGTAAAAAAAATATCTCTTCTTGTCCACGCTAAACGTATTTTTCTAATCTTGCTTCTAGTTTGCATTTTAACCATGATTTGCACACTCAATTGCTTTGAAAATAAGGGAGAGTAAAATATAAATTTGGGGGGAAACATACAAATTCATAGTCAAAGCTGGACCATAAAACGAAGTGACCTTTGCAGCATTAAGTATGGTGTGCAAGTAATTAAGAACTATGGCCATATTAACATTTTTTGTTATAGAATCAAGGATATCAGCTACACAGCTTTACTCATTGGCCGTGTTTTTTTTCATTTCCTCTCTATCAAAACCTGTGTTTGCAAACAGTAACTCAAAGCTACTTGTTAAAAAAAAATCCACAACAAAACAGTCAAAAAACCCAACAACACAGCGGTGGGGGGAAATCACCTTCTATAGTCTTTTTCCCACTTGGGACTACGTCTAAAAAACTCTCTCGAGTTACACGCTACCCTTCACACATTTTATATTTCCCATAATTTTGCGCTACAAAGAACCTTTCCGCGGTACAACTCCATTCCTGTGTTATTTACTATGTACTGGATTTTCATACAACGTACAAATTCGCCTCTTATTTCATGAGATATACAGTGATATTTATGTGGCACTTGTAGCAACACTGAAGATTGGCTTCTTAATGAACTACATCTTTAATAGTACGCAGAGTCAGAGACAGACGTGCACACAGATAAGACAAGTTGCCAATCAAAATCTTTTCAAAATCTAAAATTCATTAATTTACTAAAGTAATGCACTTTAGAATTAATGTTTGCTACAAAAAAATACAGAAGCGGAGGTCCCACTCCAAACAGGATATTTTAAAGAACTGTACATAAAGCGTTACAATAAGGTGTTTATATTTTTTCGTATGCTTACCATATTACTTTTATTATGTGTAGCATCAAAGTGATTATAGCAATTACATCTACCAGAATTAATTACAGAACATCCCATCATTCCTAAATACATAATGCATTAGAGGTAAGCCAAAGGGAAAAAAAAAAAAATCTTGACTCTGGTGACTATTGTTGGAATCATTTTTTTCACTAAGCATAAAGATGAAACCAAAGTGGAAAGAAATATGTAGAAATGGTGGGGCAACACAGTTAAATGTTAGCTACAAAAACCTCAATCTAAAGGTAGGTACATTTTTAATAGAGATACTAACCTGTGTAAAGCTACGCTAGCACAAATATCCATGTAAAATCCATCAAAGTTTTTTAATCACAAAATATGGAAACTAGCCAATTCACCTAACCAATGTGTTAGTACATAAAGACAAGAGTGTATGGGTGAAAGAGTTACAAGCCTTTACGTATGCAAAATAAATTCACTCAAAGCTTCATTAATATTAATTTAAATTCAGAACCCATTTACATTAAATTGTTCATTAAAAAATGCCTATTTTATGCAACATGCATTCCACAAAGAACACATAAGAAACTGAAACAGAGGGCTCAATTTAATGATGGAAATATCAAAAGTAAATGAATTTGAATCATTCCAAACGAATAATAAACCAGCTCTCTCCTCTATGCTAATGAGTGAAGTTTGGCGGGAGTTTGGTGGAAGGGCATGAAAACTGCTTTGCTTCCGGCTGTCTAAGGCTTGGCTGCTGCCCTTTTGACCTCCCCACCACCATACAGTCTTGCTAAACCAAGAATTATTTCTGGATACGACCTAAAAATGTTCGCTAATTGCAAGGACCCCAAATCACTTCAAAACTGGTATTTACTCCAAGCGGTGTCAACTTTAGCTTAGCTGTGTAACAGTTAATCCCCAGTACCAAGAGGATGGGAGGTAAAGGTAAGTCTGGCTGGGAATGGAGAGCTCCTCATTGATAAACTCCCACACCAACAAATACAGTGAACTTACGCGATTCCCAACAGCTGTTCGAATGAAGAAAAGAGAGTCATAATTAATAACATGTGTCCTGACAGAATTAATTAATAATTTATAATTAAGTCTAAAATATGAACTTAGATTGTTCTTGAAGAGTTGCACCTTTACCGCCCGAACACACCAGGTAATGGCACAGGCAAAGAGCTTTCAGATATTTTATCATCTTCTGGTAACTCCTTTCCCGTTCTCCCTCCACCCCTGAGGAAAAAAAAAACAAACAACCAAAACCTTTGATCATTTTCTGAGAAATATCTTAAAGTTGATGGTTGCCACGAGTGGTGTTCAAATTCTGTAGACTGGCTCTCTACTGAGATGACCAAAATCTCTTTCAGGTGCAAAATCAGGAAAAAGCAGTAGGATGAATCTCTCAGTCTCTGAAATTAAGACCTACTTATTTCAATTCTCACAGTTCTTTTTATGAAAATGGTAACAAACAATTTCAAGCTCTAACAGCGTTCTATTCTGCATCATTTTACTTCAGGAAACTACAATACAGTCTCTCGTGGACTATGCTTTAAATCCTTTGAGTCAATTTCCATGCCTTTTTTTTTTAAATGTTGAAATCAAGAAAAATCAATTGCATATACTTTTTTCAATCCTCCTGCTTTAGGTAATGACAAAAAAAAGAAAGCAACACATCCATTGTTTAGTGGGATTTTTAAAATTAATTTAATGTCTAACTGCAAATGCTGGAAACTAGAATTAATCTGTCTGGATAAAAAAAGGCTTACAGACATTTAAATGCATGTATCGGGACACTTTATCAACCTAACATAAAATTGTCATCTTATCTTATTATATGACTATTTTATGCATGTGTCAAAGAATTTAAAAATGAATGCCTGTCTATTCAGTCTAATTACAACTGCATATTATCTGTCTGGATGTACCAGTCCATATCATTGTTACCAAATACAATATATTGTATTCACCTTTCATTTTTAACTTCAGGCTGCTAAACCACAATTTGGGCGTAACTAAATTTAAAAAAAAATCAAAAATATAAAAAACAAATAAAAAAACAAACACAGAAGGGGAAAAAAAAAGACTCAAACACCTGAGGTAGATTGTTTAGTAAATGATGCTGAAGTATTTCGTAGATAACAGACGTAACTACGTTATTTTCGCTGTTGTATCATAAACGTACATACATATACACTCTTACTTGACAAGGCAACACTTCAGGCATCTTAATACTTGATCTACTAGCAGCACCTTGTAAATAGGGCTGCATTAAAATTTGACAATATGTATTCGGATTTGCTAGGAAACGGTCATGACATTGGATTAAAATATGGATTATTACACCATAAAACTAGCAGTGCCAAGGTTTGTTCAGAAAGATAACACGTAAGGTTACTTGACGTCCTGGCAAATTATTTCTTTTCATTCACTCTGTACCACCATATGTTTCTACATAGGCGTGCACGTAGCACACTTGAAAATTTACCCCACACTTCACCCTGAAGGTGATCTTTTCTCTATAGTTTCTACTAATCCTGGAAACAGGGCTGACAAAAAGGACCCACTGTAATCCTGCTAACTCACCCTAGCTTCACTGCATTTCCCATAACCCTGCAGCAGTCACAATTCATTCTAATCACTTTACAAAACAATCTTTAGTAAAAAGAGGAAAAATGCAGACTTGTAAGCCAATTTAAGAAATAACTGCTGATACATCAGTTATTGACTATTTCACTCCTGCTCATGATAGTGCTCAAGGCAAAACCGAGAACAAAATGACAACATCAACTGCACGCAATAAACTGTGGCCCAGGAGAGCACTGAAGCCCTAATTGACAGCTGTCAAGCTAATGGGAGAAATGGCAGCTGATTCTGGAAAATTCTGTTTTCCAGACAGATATTCAGGGGAATCTATCAGGCCTTTTTATATTTATGCCCCTTTTTCTTTTTTTGCATTGTTCCTCACACTTTGCTGAAGAAAAAAAAAAAGGCAGAGGACAGCCATAACTAATCATTTTGTCAGCTTGCTGCTAGGAAGAATCTCTGTCCAACAGAGAAATATGTGGCAGGTTTGGAGGCAAATAACATAGCAAGGGCTGACACTGCAAGTACCTTTATAGGTAGTCTACTTTATCGCTACATTTACTTTTGGGGTATGTATGTAGTTGCAAGCAATTCCCATAAATTAAAGCCAGCATTCAACTTCCCCAAGTCGGAGCTGCCTGGAAATCCGACTGCACAATCTGCATGCCATCTTGCATCTGTATGTCTGTGGTGCTCTCCCAGCCTCGCTCTGGAGGTGCTGAGAACTACCAGGAGCACTGAAGTCCCTGAAAAGTGGAAATGCTCCACATACATCTCTGAAAAAAATCAGCTTCGTATATTTCAGCATTCACACTCCCCATGTGCATCTTTTAAATGTAAGCATGGAAGTTGTGATGAGCCTAAAAAGTATGAAGCTATCTCTAGTGTTTAAACCATACTGTGCAGAAAAAAAAACCCCCACAACAAAATCCCTCAAAACCCACCAAAAAAAATGGGCCCAAGTTTGTTTGTTTTTTGTCAGAGGCTTCAAAACTCAGTGGGGTTGTCTGGCTCTAAAAAACAATAACTGTTTTACTCAACTTAAACCAAAACAGTAGATTAGTTTCCAACAAACCATTTGTTTCCAATCCCTCCTCAGAAGAGCTTTATGTGTACACAAAATACGTATTAAGTCGTTTCTGTCAGTAGGAAGTACATTTTCTTGATCTTTTAAATAGGTTTCTAAAAAAGCTGCGAGTGGAAGCTATAATTTAAGGATACATAATTACTATTTGCATGAACAAGGCTGGCCTCTATTAATACAGTATCTTAGCCTTCCTAGACAGTAGCCTCTAACCAAAAAATATCTTCTTCCTCCCAGCAGAAACGGCTTTGGAGCAGCAATTCTGACCATCTTCTTGCTTTAACAGGTGAGGAATAAAATCACGATCTGTGACTCTTCCTCCCAAATTTATCTACAATATTTACCTGAGTCTCAAAACAAACAAACTGAAATTATCATTTTTACAGATTCCTGATTCTCAGAGACAGCTTTAGCCTTCCACAGTGTGGTGTTAACACTTGGCCTAGACATAAAGAATTTGTGCACCTGTCTGTTAACGTCTGCGAGCTCTGTGCTGCTGAGAGTTCTTTGTTGTTGTTATTCTACTCCAGACCATTAAAAGGGCCCTAATTCCTATGACATGATTATCCAGGTACCAAAGCCCATTTGTCACCTGCAGCAGAAAATTGAGTTAATGCACAACTAAAGGCAACCAGGACTGTGTAATATCAACTTGATTACATCAAACTAGCTGCAAACCTAATTCTGCTGGATGACACTGCGTGGAGCTTGTCATCTCCAATCATTAAAGCTGTCAGGAATCCATCAGGTTTACAGCTAATTAGGTGAACACTAATGAAGCTGGCAAAACAACTTTTCTTTTTTTATGGCTGAGCGGACCTTTCAGTTTGGAGAAAAAAAAATTCTCGAGTATTCTCAAGGTTGCCGGGGACTGGATTTCCTGAGTTACCAATCAGCAGACATCTTTAATTCTCCCCCCACCACCACCTTTTTTTCTCTCTCAGTACCAAGCAATCAATTTGTCATCACTCTCAGTATGCCACAAAAGCAGTCATGAACCTTATAACTCGCAGCTCTGAAGCCAAAGAGAAGGGAGGAGGGGGGAAATGGAAGTTTCTTCTCTCTTAAAATAAAACATCTCATACAGCTCACTTATTTATCTTCATGCACTTATCAACAGCATAAATGTTCTTGTTTTTTCACTCTTCTCAAATAAGTAGCCCTTCAGTCATTCTACATCCCCCATATCCATTAGGCAGAGGCATTTTGATAAAGTAAAGCCAAAGCTAGTGTATGGGAAAGAATGAAAGCACTCACTCTGCCAACTTCTGATTGACCATTAAGCTATTGATGAATGTGCCTGTCAGGAGAGAGACAATTAAATCAAATATGAAACAAAGTCGTTTTGACGGGTCATTTTGATAGAGCAAAGCCATTCTTCCATCTCCTATTAGTCCTGCAGTCAAGTTTTTGTAATGAATATTTCTTAACTAACCTGTTATTTCTTAGCTGGTTTTGTTTTGTTTTTTTTTAAAAGCCTTTGCTTTTACTGCTGTTAGAAAAAGTAACATTTCCAACATGACCAATAAAACAGCATTTCAGTGAGAAGCAATTACACACAATACTAAATGTTTAATGTGGCCATCAAAAAGCTAAAAGTTTAAAGAGATTACACTTCTGCTAAATATGAAAGATAGATCACACATCATGGATGATTCACTTGAGAAAGGAGAAACGGAGGGAGAGTGGTAGAGAGAGAGAAAGGTATCTCAGAATGTGTGTTTAGTGCAGAAGCATTTTATTCCAGCCTATGGAGATCCCAGGAAACAGTAGAGTCGAATATGTCAAGAGACAGATTTGGCAAAACTAAATTCCAAGTTACAAAACAGATTTTCCCAAGCATTAGGAAAAGTTCACCTTCTCAATTTATTTGAAAAGTGTTACTTGATGGTACAGGCCAGAAGTGCAAAATATTACTGTGAAGTACTTGGAGGCGATACTGTTTGCTAGGTCGTATCACTACCGTACTGCAAAACTTTCCAAACTTTCTAGCTGTTCGTATATGGAGTAAGACTGCTAGAAAGTCTGTTTCTCTCTTTCAAAAGTACTAGATGAATGTGTGTATACGTCCAAGAAGAGAAGAAAGGGAATGTGGACAGAGTTATTTACAATTTGTATTACTCCCTGAATCCCTTGCTGTTTACTAAATTCAAACCACACCACTCGGAGAAGTTGTCACATAGTGTGAAGGCACTGTCACATTTTTGAATGCCTGTTCTCTAACAACTCCCTACCAAGTTGCAGGACTACCTGCTTCAACTTTCTATAAGCACGAGTACAAACTCACTACCGATAACGCTGCTGGAGCCCCCAGAAAACTTCTACGCTCAGCCTCTTGGTACAGAGCCTTCCTTCGTAAAAGGCAAAGTGTGGCTCATACAGGCTGGTCTCCCAAATCTGTCTCTAACCAAACCTGACCTGCTTCCTCCACCTAAGACAGCCCCACACCTCTGGAAGCCCTCATCCATGTGGCTATGTGGCACATCTAGCCAGGAGCCCCTGAAGTTGCGCTGACAGAGAGTTGACAGGCCATGTGTGACGTCACTGAGTCTGGCGTTACCATGGCAAGTGATTTATTGATGTTTATCGGGAATGAATAGATCAAAGGCAGCCAGATGACAGGCGATCAATCAGCCATCAAATCAAGGATGGCAACAGGCCAAGGAAACCTTTTCCAGCCCACATAACCCCAACTAAGGATTACTGTAAAATTATGTGGGGCTTTTTTTTTTTTTTCACTGCTTTCTTTTCAATTTGGCTTTTCAAAAAAAATACTGCTTAAGTTTAACAGGAGTTGACGTTTCTGGCATAAGGAAAATAAAACAAACAAACATAAAAACCTCAACCGTACAAAGTCTGGAAAAGCCTTTCTAAGAAAAAATAAAAATTGGAAATTGCAGAAATTGTAAAGGCACTATCTGAAACATTCGCCAGTCATTTGACAATCTACAGACTCCTTCCCGCCCTCCCCTGCCTTGGTTTCCTTTGCAGTTTCTCATCTGGACTCATAAATAAGAAATCAATAGGATTAACAGAAAAGGTTGCCAAAGACACTGACCAACTAGGTGTCTGTCTGTGCAGCAGAGACAACTCCAGTGTAGTACAAGAGGAAGTAAAGAAAAGATAAAAGTTGGGCAAAGGAACCAGTTCTGGGCTTGGATCTTCGAGTAACACCGCAGACCCTCCAAACCACTTTGTCCCTACCACTTCATTCACAGCATGCCAACGTAGTTATACATATCCTAGCTCTTGTTACGGAAAAAAAAAAACCAAAACAAAACAAAACAAAAAAAAAAGGAGTATTTTCACTGGCTTTCTCAAACCATTTGCCTGTGAGGGAAGGGGATGGAGAAGAACTAAGACTACAAGGGAAAGCAGCAAAGTGGATGCCAAAGTACGGGCTTGGAAATGGACAAAATTCGCCTCCTTCCCACACCCCTAGAATCACACAGATCATACGTGCACATGTAGTATGAGCCCGCACAGACCCGCCGGGCTTTCACAAAGTGTTGCCCCCAAAACTGAGTCGGGCAATGGCAGAGTTAGGAATAAATCCAAGTAGGTACCAAAGTAGGCAAAGGGCTTCCATGGGCCCCCACCCCTGCCACCCCAAGGAGAAAAATAACATCAAATCAAATCCCCACCCACCCACCGCCTGGCCACCGTGTTGTGCCTCCAGACCCAGAGTTGCTCTGCAAAATCCGCGGCATGCAGCGTGCGATCGTGGAGAACGGGGCAGGGAGGAAGCCCGGTACCGACCGAAGGGCTCGGCCCGCTGGTAAGCGGTTATGAAAGAGACGGAGGGAAGCAAGAGGCGAAGGAAAGCGCCGGGGACGCCGGCTCTCGTACCTGCTGCGCGCCGGGGCGCTTGCTGCTTCCTCCTCGGCATGCTGAGCTCCTGCGGCCGCCGGCGCCGGCGGGGGGGGGCTGCCTGGGCGCGGGGGTGGGAAGAGTTGCCTTAGCCCCGGTGAGCTGCTCCAGTCTAGGCTCGAGGGCTGGGTTGGGGATATATTTTTTGTTGCTGTGCATACACGATGCCGAGGAGGAGGAGGAGGCGGCGGCGGCGGCGGAGGAGGAGGCGGCACAGAGAAGAGGACAGCCCTGCTGCTGCTGCTGGCAGAAGAGGGGGGAAGTTTGACAAATCGCCCCGGAGGAAGGAGGAGGGGAAGCCCCCCGAAGAGGTGTGCGGGCGGGAGGGCTGGGGAGAGCCCGCAGTCCCCCCCACCCCACCCTGCGCCCCCGGTGCCTGGTCGGGCTGGGAGATCACGGCATAAAGACGGGGGATTTCTTCGCAGGAGTCGGTGGAGCCTCAGCCTGCGCTCTCCACTCCCCGGCTCGGCGCTGGAGCGGCGGCGGCGGCGGCAACAGGCGAAGCTTGAAGGGAAACGAGATGATCGCAGTGTCACTCAAACTAGTCCGCAAAGAGGGAGAGGGGCACCGCGCTCCCATCACCTCCCGCCCCGGACGGCACCTTAACTCTTTACGCATCGCGCCGCCGGACCGCCCGCCGCCGGCCGGCAACGGCGGCGACGGCGAAGGGTCCGCCCGGGGCGGCGGCAGCGGCGGCCTCCCCCCCTCGCCGCGCCCCCTCCACCGCCCAACTTCGCCCGTCGCTGCTCTCCTCAGCAGCCCGCAGCGGCGGACGGGCTCGGCCCGCCGGGCGCCCCCGGGCAGGGCAGCACGCTCCACTCGCCCCTCTCCCCGCGACAGCCTTTCCCTTTCCGCCCCCGCGCACACCCGTTCTCCGCCGGCGCCCGCCCCCCCTACACACCCCGCCGCCATCGCCTCCCTGCCACACCGGGGCACGGGACGGCCCCCCCACCACCACGTCTGCCCCCCTCCGATAACCCCCCCGCCCTCCTCAGCAAGGAGGTCCCGGCCCCCGCCCCCGGTGCTTGAGCCCCGGGAAGCGCGGCCGCCCCGCGAGGTGACAGCGGCGGCGGCAGCGCGGGCCCCCGCCTCGCCCCGCACCTCACGCCGCCGCCCGCCCCGGCCCCACTCACCGGCGCGCCGGGCAGCTGGCCGCCCGCCGGCACTCATCCAGCCCTCCGGCTCCCACCTGGCTGGCGCCGCCGCCGCCCGGGCTCCGCTCCGCGGGCGGGGTGCGTGGGGCCGCTGCGGGCCGGCGGCCACTAACGGCAGCGTCTCCGCAGGCTGAGCCGCTGCGCCCTGCCCCGCGGTGCCGGACGGGGAGCAGGGAGCGGGCAGTGCCCGCGCACTCCCGCGCCCCGCGCGCGCCCGGCTCTTCGGGGAAGATCACTTTTCCCTCTCTTTCCCTCTTTTGGGGGCTTTTTTTTTTTTTTTTCTCTCCTCTTTTTGGGTTTTTTATTTTGGTCCAAGTTCACTGACGAGCCGCCGCGCTCAGCTCACAGAGCGCCGGCGGATCGATGTGCTGCGCGTTTGATTGTGTATCCCTAGGCGGCGGGGCCGCGCACCAGAGGGGAGGGCCGGGGCGCGGGGGGCGCGCGGGGGCCCATGCCGGCCTCCCGCCTCCGCCGCGCCGCGCGCCCGGGCACGGCGGCCTCGCAGCGGCTCCCGCTCCGCACCGCACCGGCACCCACACCGCCGGGGCCGCCGCGGCCTGGGAGAAGTGAAGAGGAAAAAAAAAAAAAAAAAAGCGAAACAAACCAGCAAAAAAACCCCAAACCCGAGTAGCGATTTTCTTTTTCTTTTTTTTTTTTTTTTTTTTTGTTTAAAGTTCACGGGGAGGAATCAAAAAAAAAAAAAAAGGATGATCTCACTTTTACGGTAAGATCAAAAAAAAAAATCTCCACTCGCCCCCATTCTTCGAGGTTTGGGATAATTCCAAATACCTGACTAAGTGCAGATGTTGTTGCGTCTTCACATCTTATAAAGCCGCCGTGCCGCTCTTTTGCGCTTGCTTTCCTTTTCAAGTTGCAGGAAATTCAAACACTTTACATGAAGGGTGGAGAAGGTTTGGGATGATTTTTTTTGATTATTATTTTTATGAGTTGATTTTTTTTTAAGCTGATCTTTAGCATGAAAAAAAAAATCGCAGTCGCCTAAAGTCCCCGGGAAATTGCTACTGTTGGGGAGAAACGAAACATTTCTTGCAAACAAGGAAATGGTGAGTTGTCAATTGCCGCTTCTGCTGCCAAATTCGCTCCGTTCCATCTCATTGATACTCGCTGGTTGCTCCTCACGGTTACCGGATCTGCTCACAGAAGGAGCGATCAGATCTGCTTAAGAGACGACACTGAGACGTGCCCCCCTCCCCAAAAAAAAACCCTCCTCTGTGTGTGTGTGTGTGTGCGTGTGTGTGTGTGTCTGGTGTGCGGTTGCAGCAGGACGGGGCGCGGGGCTGCGGCGGCGGCAGCCCCGGGCGGGCGGGCTCCGCTGCTGTGGCGGTGCATGCCGCTAGATCCGCCCTAACATCTGTCCGTCTCACCATTGGCGCATCCATCAGTGTCACCCTGGCTGCACATTGCAACGACAACACATCAGACACAACACAGACCGGGATTCAGTACAAATAACCGACACACTAAACAACTTAACCAGGAAGGAGGGGACCAGCCGCAGCATAAGTATTTACAAATGTTAGACAGCCTTGGAAAACAGAGAGGGCTAGGCTGCGATTAATAACTCGTTCTTCCTCTCTCCCTCCTCCCCTTTTAAGTAGATAGTAGGAAACAGCCTAAATAATTCATGCCCCCCTCTCCCCCTCCCCCCAAGGATGCGGCCGGCCGGGGGCAAGGGCTCATCACAGCTGCGCTCCCGGCTCGGCGGGGGCGACGGCGACGTCGCGACCGAATTTAACCACGGAGCCCGGGACGTGGGTGAACTTGAGGTTTAGGAGGCTACGGCGGGCGCTGCGCAACATGGAGGATTTATCCGAGCTCTGGAGCAGGAGAGGCTGAAACAAACTTTCGGAGAGCCCGCTGAGAGTGTGGGGAACCGGGAGCCCCGGCCGGCTTTGTTCCTGCACGGCCGCCCAGGGAGCGGGCAAGGTCAGCCTGCCACCAGGCGCTGATAAAATGCCCTGAAAACTACGGCAAAATAAAAGGCAGAAGGCGTGTTT
The DNA here is from genome assembly GCF_028858725.1 of Colius striatus. Lineage (NCBI taxonomy): Eukaryota > Metazoa > Chordata > Aves > Coliiformes > Coliidae > Colius > Colius striatus. The sequence continues at coordinate 11,242,068 of NC_084772.1, forward strand.
GGTCATTTCAGTCCTGTAAAGGCTATTCTTAAACGTGCGTGAGTCCTCCCCAAAGCCACAAATTGCTCTCATCCTTCACGAGGTGGTTGCAGAGCATCCCGAGAAAAGCGCCGCAGCGGCCAGTCACTAATTTTGAGGTGTTTGCAAGTTGCAAGAACTTTTGCCCTTTCGTTTCTCTAAATCTGCTCATCTCTCCCTAGCTTTCTATCACAAATCACCCTCGCGGTGAGAGGTAACCTCCCCGCCTGGGCGAGCTGTCCTTCCTCGCCGCCGGCAAACCCTGGGGCCGGGCTCTGCCTCCTGTGCTCCGCAGCTACCGGGACCCGGGCTCAGCTTCACGGCTGGGCGGCCCCCCTCCCACTGCTACACTCACCTGCCTGCACTCAGGAATTTAGTGGCGTGTGTATTTTACCAGATGCCCTATCTGAGCTCTCTCCCAGAAGTACACAGCCTGCACGGAAAATGCTGGCAGGTTGCAGGCTCAGCAGCTGAACGGTGTCACTAACTAAACCAAATATTTGGGAGAAAAGCACCAGCCCTGCTGTGTGGAGGTTTCTCTCACCACCCTTACCGTGTTTTTCAAAGGGCGGGCCACAAACGCTGGCAGTGGAGGGCAATAGGCTGGTAACATAACAGTGCACCGATTTGGCGTGGAAGGGACTGAAAAACAGTTAAACTTTCCGTAAACAGTAACCGGAGGAACTTTCTCAGTTCAATTAAAAATAACTCGTGTGTGAGAAAGAAAGAAGTAGCAGATATACGTGCACACAGACACACGCGCTGCACTTACACATTCATGACTCTCAGTGCCAAAATGCTCGGGAAGTTGTGGAATAATGTGGTTAACTGCACCAGGTTTTTCAAGGAAGAAAAAAAATCTGTTGAACTTTTTATCAGAAGAGTTACAGAGAGAAGTGCAGATTCCTTCATGTGCATCAGCTTCTTGGGGGGGGTTGTCACAGCCTATTCAGAGAGACAGAACCCGTAATTTTATTAAGTGTAACATTTACAGACATAATGCACACAATCGATGAGTGTACAGACTCCATCTCCAAAGACTCAGCACAGGAGGCTCAGCTCTAACATCTCTCTTCCCGGCAGTTTAAAACCAAGGTACCAATTATTTATAAATCACATAATTAGGTAACCCTCACTCTTGAACTTTCCGTCAGCTAAGAATGTTTTTTATTTCAACAGTGTGCACCGTCTGGTGCCCTCCTTTGTTGTGTACATTCACTGCCCATTCCATTCCTCTACATGAAAACTCCTGCAATTTCTCAAGACTCCCCACTTGCCACCCATGTCCGGCCGGCGGCAAGCTGGGCTGATGAAAGGACCGTTGACATTAACTGTGACTTAAGGGAACGGCCAGAGATGATCTGCACAGAAGTTTGTTCAACTTGGAGCAGCTGCCTCATAGAAACCAGCGTGTTTTAGTCTTCACCCTTTTTCAAGAGAAAAATCAGCAGCCTGCTGATGTTTCGAGACTTGCTCACTGGAAACAAGGGAGGGAGAAGCTTGCGTCGAGGTCCCCATGTGCGTGTGCGGCTGCTCTCAGAGACTCATTTGTTAGCATTGGTTGATTGCTTTTCAATCAAACCCAATGTGCGAACTGCTCCAGTCCTGAGACGTGTGTGTCACCCCCTCAAACTGATGCGGAAGAGCCGTCGGGGACCCAGCGGGTCCTCACCAGTCCAGTGTCCCCCAGACACGCGGCTAGTGGTGAGCATCAACGACCCTGGGCCTTTCGAGACGCCGGCTGCAAGTCAGAGCCCGCTCCGCCGACCGAGGAGAGAGCTGTCGAGGGAGGAGGCGGCGCACCCGGGGCTGGGCCGCCAGGGGCCGGGCTCCTGGACCGGGGGCGGGGGGCAGCCCCAGCAGAAGGCGAGGGCCGGGCGACCCGGGCTCCTCACCTGGCGGCAGCTGTTCCCGGACAGCCCCCGCCGTGCACGGGCTCTGTGGCGCGGCCCCGGGAGAGCAGCGGAGGCATCGCACAGGAGCGGGCGCGGTGGCGGCTCAGCCCACAGCCGGGCAGCCGCTCCAGTCTTCCGTCAAGAAAACCCAAACCAGCCTCTCCTGCTTATTGCCTCGGTGGCCCTCTTCAGAAATGAAAGAAAAAAAAAAAAAGTGCAAAAAGTACTTCGGTTTCTCCCGGCAAAGAACAAAGACGAAACAGTTTTCATCACGGCTGGACTAGACGGATATAGATCCGACAAGTTTGTCTGAAAACATCACTGCCCACGACCGGAAACCATACTCCACTTTTGTAAAACACGAAGTGTTGTCAATAGCCATTACAACAGCCATAATAATCTGAGAACAGAACAAAGGCATTTTGTAGCTTTATTAGAACAAAATTATTTTAAAGTGCCTATGAATCCCCAAACCTCCTGAACACAAATGATGAAAAGTTTTTCTTGGGGCTAAAATCTTTGCTTGAATGTAAACTGTTTAGGTAAGTGAATTTTCACAGCAGCAAAGTTTGTTTGTCTTAGTCCAGTAGCTTTGCGTTAACGAACCAGATGTTTTGTCTGTAAATTGTCCAGAAGACTTTTACAGTTCTGACATGTAATAAGCCTCAGAAAACAACTGGAATAGCAGTGTCCTTGAGATCAAGACCAGGCATTTCGGAAGGAGTACGCGCGAAACAAGGAAGCTGAAGCACGCCCAGTGTCTTAATATTTTGAAGCATTCCTTTCAAACTGTAGGGAATCTTTCCCGAATCGATTCGCTTCCGTCGGGAATTACACGTAATTTCCCACCTAACCCGACATGTACTGAATGTACTCCCCCTCCCCCAAAAAACCCCAACCCACCAGCCACTGGGCCGGGGGAGAACCTTGGGTAAAGAGCCGGTGGGCGCTGCGAAGTACCTCCTGGAGCAGGACGGCACTGCGCCGCCACCCGCGCTGCGCACCGCCGCTCCGTCCGTCCCCGCGGCCGGCAGAGGCCTCTCCGGGCGGGCCGCGGCCGCTCCTCTACCGCACGGCCCCCACGGATCGAAGGGGCAGCCCGCGCCCGCGCGCCAACCGGTGCCAGCAAGGTCATCAATTAAACTTGGGCGGCGAGAGCGGCCCCCCGGGCTCGTCTCTGCCGGGCTGCTGCTGCCGCGCTCCCCCCCGGGAGAGCCGGGCCCTGTCCGCGTCACCGCGGGAGGAAAGGGGGAGGGTAAAGGATCCGTCGCATTTCGGCCGGGACAGGGCAGTGGTCCCCTCGCTGACCAGGCTCCAATCCCCAGCCGGGCTTCCCTTCCGGACAGAGCCCAGGGGCGAGGCGCAGCCAGCACCCGCCCCGGCGGCCCCAGCCTCCCCCCCGGCGCTCCCTCGGCACTTGCCGCTCACCCAGGAGGTGTCCTTTTGGGAAGCTGTACGTGCTAAAATAAGGTCTACGTTCGCGATTCAGTTCCTCTGAATTATCACCTTCCCCCCCCCCCCCCCACAAATCCCCCCGGCCCCCTGAAAGGACTCTCAAAAAACAATCATCCGCTGCTTTGAAGGAAATAAGCGATACCATTCAGAGCTACTGTAGCGTAATGTATTCACTTGGGCAGCACGAAAACCTTTTATGAAAAATAGTTACAGATCCTGGAACTCCACCATATGTAGCAAAAAAAAGGCTACTGTGTTAGCAGAAGAGGTTTAGCTATTTTTACCTATACAAAGTTTTACTAGCCCCAGGCTTCGGGAGAGCCTTTGTGAAGACTGGCAGTGATCCTCAGCGCCGGTTAATTTGAAAGGCGTTTGGAGGATCTAAGGGGAAGGGATTCCCCTCTTCTTTCTGGCATCACCGGAAAGTTTTCATTGCACGGCTAACGCGCCTGTTCCTTTGCTGACCGCCCGTTATTTCACGCTTTAAGTATGTGCACAACAGGAAAAAAATATATATATGAAGTGGGACGTTGATAAAGTCTAACCCCGAGCAAAATCCTTTCTTTTCCCTTAAAGTTATTTCCCAGACGGTTTCCTATTTGTTAGCGACCTGCACTCAGCGCTCGGGCTAAGATCTGCAAGTTTCTCTTAAAAAAAAAAAGTCATCTCTCTGCCACTATCGCACCTCCACCCGCCTGCAGGCGCGCTCCGGCCCCGCCGCTGCCGCCCCTCACCGCCACGGAGAAGGGAAACGCGACCTCGTCCCCGCCCGCCCGAAGGAGCGCTGCCCACGCGGCGACGCGCTCGGGGCCTCGCGGGGACGCGCAGCGAGCCGGGAGAAACCACCGGGCCGCGTCCCGCTGCGCGGCGAGCCCTCCGCCTGTCCCTCCCTGCGGCCGGCCCTGCGCCTCGACGCGCGGTCTCGAGCCGGCCGCGACGCTGAGGCTGTGCAGGCCCGTAGGCCACGGCGTGGCACAAGGCCAGCGGGGCACTGAAAAAAGAGGACATAGAGGGGCTGCCGGGTCGTAAATCCCGTTTCCCCGCCGTGCCCGGCAACTACTGTTCAGAAGGGCTGCATTAATTTATGATGTATGAAGAGCACAGGACCCGGATGGCGCAGGCCATGTGCAGGAGTCCCAGACGCGTTTCCCCGGCGGGGGCAGGCGGAGGGCCCGCGTGGGGCCCGGGGCCAGGACGGCGCCCACCGCCTTCACTCTCACCCTTCCCCCAAGAAAAAGTGATTTTAAACGAGGATATTGCATCAAAAATTACCAAGAAGAGGCCAGCCCTGAGCCGGCGGCAGGCAGGCCCAGCGCGGCACCGCCGCACCCGCTGCGGGCTGCCCTCGGCCTTCGCACCCCTCCGCGTGTTTTGACCTCGCCACGCACTCATCCCGCTGCCCCGGGGCCGGTTTGCTGAGAGCAGGAGCGGTGTCCCCAGCGCGGGGGGCGGGTCCCTCCTCCCAACCGGCTGGGCCAGGTGAAATGGGCAACTCGGGAAAATCTGACACCGTCACCTCTCCCCTGTCTTTGTTCTCACTTCATCTGTACGCAACAGAGAGAAGGAAATATGACTTCAAAAATCGCAATTAACCAGATGTAAAGCAGATTTCTTTCCTTGGGTATTTATTCCTATCAAATCTCATTTCTTCTCTCTAAAAAAAAAGCCTTTCTAATCTTAAAATAAAACGGACAGTGTAAAATGCCTTACATCTTTCTGTAATAAAAGTTGCTTAAATTATGACTGAATGTGCCCAAACAGTCGTCTTACAGCTTCCCACTGATTTTAGTCAGGTCTTGAAAGAATGGCAATTTTTTTTCTAATGTTTTAAAAGTATTAACTTCCTTTCAAACGTTCTTTAACCTTTAATGTTTCGTAACTTGATGAAAAGGTCACTTTGTTCAGAGTGGATGCATCTGCTCCATAATTGTTCTAATATCAGGCAGAGCTCCATCCTAACACTAAATTCTTTTAAGAGGATTTTTTTTTTCTTAATATAGTATTGTTAAGGTTACCATGAGTAATTGTTTTAAAGGCAATGAGCTACAGACCAAAGGATGCTTGCACCTTATTTAATTTCACCAACTTCAGATGTTTAGAGCTGTATTCAGCAGATGACATTAGCTGAGCTCTGAGAAGAATAGCCTGAATGGCTTCACCTCTTCCCACTCGTGGGGGCTGAGGCAGAACAGGAACAGCATCAGTAGCTGAATTTATAGACTGAGCTGCATAACAAAACAGCCCAAAATACTAGTGAATACTTATTTGAACCTGCAGCAAGTTTGACTTGAGTATCTCAAAGTACTTCACAAAGGGCTGTATCAGAAAGTGGAGACAGGGATGGCTGAGACTCAAGAGCAGAGTGATGCCAGAGATCCAGACACCATTGGACATCAGCATCTCGAAAATCAGACTCGAAAAGCAACAGAGTGCTAAAGATGTTACTAGTCTAATTATATTTTAGACTACTTGCTGTGAAGACAACAGAAGCTTTTTCAGCATGTGTAAATCAATATTTATTATTAGTAGTGATAATATTTTGAATCTATGTATTTAGCCAGTTTTGGTCTAGAGAACCTATGCTTATTCCCACATAAAAAGTCAGAGGACAGACACACTCATTGCCATTCCTGTGCTGAGAACACCCCTCCAAGGGGCAGCTGGGGGCCAAACATCACTCATTCCTTCACGACACTGTGGCTTCTTTGCAAGAAAAGTGGTGATACCTGACTGCATATCTGAGATTAGAGTGAGAACCTTAAATTGATGCAATTAATCCCTCTAAAATACAACAAGATTTTCTAATTCTTACACAATTCAAACATCCAGAGAATATGTTTAATTAAAACTTGGCTGTACTTTTTTTTTCCCTCTTAGATTTTCTTAAAAACCAAAGAAATGAGCTAATTAAATTGCTTAGTATTCTAATATGCTGCTTTTTTTTTTTAATAACACACTTTTCTAGCCAGGCCAGTCCCTGGAGGACCAGTTCCTCATTCATCAGGAGGTCCCCAATGGGAGTTAAAAAGAGTCTGTTTTGTAAGAAGAAAATATATTCTGAAAGAGGAGCCATACAAAGATAACCCCACATCACATATATCAGTATGGAGGCTGGAATATGTATTCCAGTGATGCAAATCTTCCCTTGCAATAATTTGCTCGTTAGTGTTAACGAAAGCCCAGATACCGATGTCTATGTATTTGTTCTTGTATTTTTCATCGCACTAATGCCTTTAACTAAAATTATTTTTTAAAGTTTGCTTTATTTAATGAATTTAAAGGTCAATCCTTTTCCTTTCCATATGCAAATCCTATTAATAGCAAAGGTTTGATATTAATGGGAGTTAATAGACTAGATGCCCCTTCATACAGAAACCCCACAAGAGAACAAAATAATCTCAAGATAACTTCAGTCAATTTGTTGCTGCTTTCCCCTCTTTGAACAACCAAATATCAGGACAATGGTACCTTGGAAATAAGAGTGACAGCCAGAGGAGGGATGAGACATGGAATGGCACACAGGACCTCCCCAGCTTCCAAACACAACCCCACAGCAGCTGGAACTCACTGCCCATTGCTGCTCTTTCTTCCTCTTCCTCCTCAACTGCTCACACCTGCAGAAACCAGGCAAAACACAAACTACCATCACCAAAAAAAAACCCTCTCCAACCTCCCAAAGAGGGAGTAAGCAACTTCTATCCCCTTCAAAGGCCATTAGTCTCCACCTGGGAGACCACAGCAGCAACTCAGAGAAAATCAGGAGGTGCTGGAGTTGATATGGTGATAAGTGAAGTTACTGCCTCTCCCCTTTTCTTTCAGTTTTGGAGTTGTTAACTGTTTTGTCACTGTCTATCTATATTTGCTGTAGAAAGACGCCTGGAGTTTTTGTTAGAGTTATTTGGATTTTTTTTTTTACTACAGCTGTTGGTATTTGAATAACAGTATCTGTGTGCCTATGGAGGAGGAGATTAAAAAAGTGGGGAAAATGATGACTCATGAACCACAGAGTAGTGTTAATTTATCTACGGGCATTAGCCTGCTCCCTCTGAACACCAAGAGAATCTTGCAGGAACTCAGTCTTCACTGCAGCCTTCTTCCTAGTTGTCACTCCTAAGATGAAAAAGTTTTCCTCGATACTTTTTCTCAGCCTGACATTTGTCTACTGCACTCTCAAACAGTGCAAGGCCCTTCACAATCAACATTTTACAGTATCTGAATACTCTTCCCAAAATTCCTAACACCTTTAAGTCTTTAGGGAAACCAGTTTTTTTTTTTTTCTTTCCTTAAATTGAATTCACTTTTCCATTGCTTATACCAAAGGGATTTTAAAAAACTTTTTTCTTAATTCCTGAACCTGGAAGCTGGTTTTATCCTTTAAAAAAGGCTGTGTCTAAAAACTGCAAACCATCCCTGGGAGCTGTGGACAGAGGCCTGCAATGCTCTTGAGGTCTGCCCAACTTCTGAGCTGCAGAGAGACAGGAGTGACAGCAAGGACCAACCAACAGTCCTGTGCCACTCAAACACATAGAGTTGCTGCTTCAATGAGTAGATACATTGAACAAATCCTTTTTGCTCTGCTTGGCTGGTGGGATGTTGGAAAGTCCCTCTGAAGCAGTGACTGTGGGCAGCGACAGTCCTTTGTGATAGACACAGCAGCTTCCATATCTCAGAGATACCATTTCTGGCTCTTTGAGACTAAAGCAGATAGTATCATAACACAGCTTACATTAAGGTCACCTTTTCTTTCACAGCCTTGATGTGGCCATGGATTTGGCAAGGGGAGGGCTGGAGGGTAGGAAGCACATTGAGATAAAAGGCATCACGTTTCTGAGGAAGCCAGGGCCCTATTCACTGGCCTGTAGTTTGCATTCAAGACTCCCATTGGCTTCTGAGCAAAGAGGAAGGCATAGAATGAGGTCTGATATTTGAAGTCCATGATAAAGTAAGACTTACGCTGCTTATGTTTGGGGAAGCAAGTGCTGACCACTACAAGCATTCTGTTTCCAGCCAAACAGCAGAACTGTGCAATTGTGCAGGTATGTCACAGGTTCGGAGACTGTGCGCTTCTGCAAAACGTTAGGCGTAAATTGCTTCCACAGACAGGGGCCTGGACTCAACGGAACAATGCAGTTGTCTGTTACAGCAAATCTGGTGTTCCTGCATTCAAACCTGCTACAGGCATTCTGGATTTTAATTAATATATTGATTCCTATGTATGAGTATTTTGTAGGTTTTTTTGTTTCCACACGCTGCAGTTTCGGTTTAAGCAAAACATATTCTCTGCATTATTCTCCAAAGCAATTGAATAAATATCATAGACCTTATAGATCTGGTAGCCTTTCCAGTGAACAGCACAGCAGTCATGCTTCACAGAAAAGGGATAACATCCTAGAGTGCAGCTGATAAGAGCAACAATTTACAAAGCAGGAGATCTGTTATGCAGTGAAAGCTTTATTACCATGACTTGATGTTACATCTACAACACATAAGGGTTAATCATTGCAGCAGTTTGCAGCTGGTTTGTGCTCTCAGGGGAGTCATAGCAATAGACTTCTGCGTGTAAGACAAGGTCAGCGCTGCTCTCCCGGGGTCAGCAGGCCACGTGATAACACAACTCTGAAACTTGGGCTCCGAGGAGACACAGGTGCCAAACCCATTTTGTGGTCTGTTGTAGAGCACGTCATGTGGTTTTTATTCTCCTCAATAAAAACATGTACACAGCTCTGTGGTATATAATTGGATGGCGACTTTTCAGAGCTACCGATCAGTGTGAGTTTTCTGTGGCAGCAGTGGGTTCACGAGTTTGCCGGGTACATGTAACATTTCACGGGAGACTTATTCTTAGTGGGCTGAGAAAACAGAGCAGTCACTGCTGAGTTTAGGGGCCAAACCCTGCATAATTTGTTCAGTCGAACAATATAAAATGCTCACATGAGTAAAGTGAGCAGAATTGGACTTTAACATTTTATTAATATTTATCTTCTACTGCTACAAGATACAACAATAATCAAATAAGGAAAACTTTAATCCTGAAATGCAGCTTTAATCTTCAAATTGGTTAGCTTATCTGAGGGGTAACATTTATTTTCAAAGACAAGCTGCTCAGAATGATCATCTGAAATAGAAACCTGTAAGTGAAAGGATGTAAGTTTATTGGCTAGTGTTGTCTGTATTTATAGTTTCTGCTCAACCCATATTTCTGCTTTTATATGCACGTGTCAAAAATTAATATATGGCAAACTTCACCAACAGTTTTAAGAGATCCTAAAATATAATAAAATCAATAAATGATGTTCTGGCATAAATGTTTCTGTAGCTGAGGGTGGTCAGGTTCAAAGGGCAACATCTGACCATTTCTCTTTCCCACCCTGCTGCGGAGTAAGACCCTCCCCTCAACTTCAAATCACTGGGGAGAGGGTAATTTAAGCTATACTTGATGTACCCTATACATCACTGTCTTCAGGCCCAGGCTTAAAATTAAACTCTGATGTACAAAGTTAAACAAAAATGAGATAAAAATTGGCAGGGGTTGAAGAGGGTCAAAGTAGTCAAAACAAAAGGTAGACTATTGCTTCTTTTGATTTATGTTATTCTGTGCACTAAAAAAAAATAAAATTATAGCTCTCGTGGAGGCTTTTTTCATTGAGAATCACGCATTCCTAATTTGTTTTCTATAGACTTACAGGGCATTTGCTCCAGGAGATGGAAGCATTTATTTATTTATTTATTTATATAGGCAGGGGCAGAATATCACCAACTGTTGGCAGAATATTCAAATTATCATTAGATGCAGCCTTTGTCACTCAACAGCAACTGAAAGAGAATAGTATTTCACCTTCCCTCAGTGGTTGTCTTAGAAGGCACACATCTATAACCTTCTATGTGTATGGAGTTTTGCTTTCAGGCAACTCTCTTAATGCACTATAGTTATATTTGGTAGCAAAAAGAGTCAGTGAATGTTTCCTTTTGCATGTTATACATGCACATAATGCAGTTACCCTCCAGAAATTCAGTACAGGAAAGATGCCAAACAGCAGATTCTTTTGAAACCAAATCAAGAAAATCCTTACAGGAAGTTAATTTTTTACGATTTAGTCAACTTTTCCACATATTGCCATTTACATGGTTAGTGTGTGGACTGCAGGCAAAATAATTTGGAATCGTAAACTTTATTTTCTATAATATGATAATGAAATCAGCTACTATCCACTGGAATCAAATGAATTTCTCTGTGCAACTCCAGTGGGAGGAATAAAAGGGTTCTACTGGCTAAACTGCCGGGCTAATGGGAAAATGAAGAAAAAACAAGTCTTTGAATGGCTAGCAATTTTTAAAAAATACTTATTTTAAACATAATGGTGGACACACGATGATCTCAAAATCTTTTAGAAATGATTAAGCAAGATTTGGCCAAAGGTGTTTAATTTTCACATGAGAAGGTCCTATTGAGTTCATATGGATTACAGCTGGCTGAAGCCAGGAGTGTTCTTACGCTGTACGAGAGCATGAAACAAAGAAGGCATCTGAGCGTCAAAAATGTCTGAACTTGATTTTAAATCTAACAAGAGAAAAACTTACGCTGTCCAGACACTTATATGTGTGATTTTGCAGGACTGCCTTTGATAGACATATGGTTTATCAATGGTCAAATGGTTTATGTACTCATTAACCAATGCAGTTCTTCATAAACACTTGGCTGTAGAGCTGAAAGTGTGAGCGTTTCAACAGATACAGCAAGCAAAGGATCAGATGGGGCCACTACTTGTGATGTAGTGTGCTAAACACTCTAACAGTGGGGCAATATTTTTTATATTATCAATTAAGACTATCCCAAATGTCTTTAAAAAAAACACCACTTTTTGAGGTCTCATAGCAGAATACTTAGGCACTATAGCAGATCCTGTGTAACAAAGAGCGGAGCAAAGAGATGACTGGCTAGGAAATTATGATCCAAAATTTTCCTATGTCCATTACACTTTGGGAATCAGGAGAACTACGAATTAAGGAGGTGGTCCCAAAGGCCACAAGGAGTTGCTGCAGTATTCACAAAAGATGTGAGCTCTGTGAGAGCTGTAGGATCTTAAAATGAAGGTTCAGAGAGAATACAGGAGCCACTCCAAACCTAGTAGCTGCTCAGAAATCGAGTAAAGAACAAAAATATATGAAAAATGTTAAACAAGAGAGAATAGCAGCTGTTAGAAATAGACATAACCCTTTAAAATCATGTGCTTGGCATAAGTGACATATTTTGCTGATTTATCCATGTAGCAGTTAAGAGTTCTTCCTTAGGAGAGGTAAATGGCATTGAAAGTGAACTGATTGATTTGTTATTGCACCGACTAGTTGATTATGAGCAACTGATTCATTTTGCAAATATAAAGTTGCTGTACACAGTCATCCAAGACTAAGATGCAGCAAAGATGCCTCAGCGTACTTGCTCAGTAAAGGCCTCATTCAGAGCTCATCAAAACCTAAAGATTTCCAGTGACTGCACAGGATTCTGGATTAGGCCTGTTCTACCTACCTGAAAGGAAGATTTCCATTTCAGTGCATGGATGGGATGCCATTTTCTCCGCTATACTATTCATTTTTAGTGCATAGTATTCTAGTGTGAAATTTACCCATTGACACATACAAATTACCTGAATTAGTTACTAATGGCATTTCCATGGTCCCTGTTTTTAGCAAGGAGGGCAGTCTTACCAGAACTTTTTTCTGAGTGTTCAGATTTACATGACCTTGCTCAAGCACTTGATAAAGGTTCTGTGCTCCAAGCAACAGTAAAGAACTGAGTCTATAATTTAACATGCTCCCCTGAGTAATTAGTATTCACTCAATGAAATTCAGGGTTTGCAGAGGTCCAGTCAAAGGCCTAAGCCCCATTTAAGCCCAGCATGTTCCTCAAGGCACCTCTGAACTGAATTGGGCCCTATTTTATTAAATTATAATAGAAAGACTGCCATGTCAAGTATACTGATGCTGAAAGACCCAACCTCACAAGACCTCACACGATAAGAAATCATCACTTATGCTAATAGCACATTTGACTTCTGTGAGATGACACATGAGGATGGACTACTTACTTGACTAAGATCAGTAAGAACAGGCACGTTACACAGAACAAATGACTTCTAAATACCCAGCTGCAGCAAAATGCTGACTCCCATCAGTAAGCATTGTGAGGGTGAATGAAGGGCAGGGTTTGATCTTTAGAAACCTCACTGAATGCTGTTGTTGAATTGGTGACAGTTTTGTAGATTTCTAACCTATAGTAAAGCTCAGCTTTGCCTCCTCAGCAACACACTTCACCATTTTTCTGTTCTGCTTTCCTTTTCTTTTGCCATAATCCAACAATCTATTTTATACATATACATTTTTAACTCTAATGTTTGCAAATTATTTTTCTGGTTTTTAACAGTATTTGAGCAACAGCCACAAAGCCACAAGTGCTCCAATTTAACTGCAGAGCAGACTACTGGGTAGCATCTCTATATTGCTCTGCCAATGTTCCTCCCCTCTGCTCTGCTGGGATCAGTGCAGCCTCTATGCTCATTTAGTCTTTGGCTTCTCTCAAAGCTGACAATAAGGGCATCATACAGGGTATACCATTCCCATGGATTTGTCTGATAAAGTGCCTAACTATTAGGCCTCTCTTTAGTAGAGTTTTGTTTCATTTAGGTCACAGAAACAATCAGGTTTTGGCCCTTATGCTCTATAATGCCTTTGAACCAGCACTCTAGAAAGGGAAAAATCTTTATATCTAACCTCAGTTTCACTTATTTGTTTTTTAATTCCTCATGGTCCAGTCTTTGTTCTCTGTTTTGTTTCCACTAATTTAAAAAGTATTTCATTGCAATTATGTTTTTCCTATCCTGATCCGACTTTTAAAACTTTTTTTTTCTTTTATCACTGACTGGAGAAGCTTTATCTGAAAGTAATGTAGTAGTGACCCTCTGATGACTGGCTTCTAGGGATTTTATTAATCCAGAATTGATTCATTCCTGAGATCTGGAGAAACCAGGAATGGTGAAAAATGTTTCTGGCACATGCATAATAACTGGTATAAGTACTGTATCCAACACCAAAATGCCAAATCTGATAACCTATTTACAAAGGGACCTTTAGATTCAGTTTTGTTTGACCTGTATGGTAGAGAACTGTGTAAATGTCACAAAGTCAAGAAACGTAGGTATTACAGCATTAGTAGTATTCTTAAATGAATACTTTCCTGTTTCTTGGGGACTTCTAGCCCAGCTGTAACAATGGCTCTGTGTGTGTGCGCCTGCCTGTGTGTTTTGCCAATCACATAAGTGAAATAAAAATGCCCTAATTTTTGCAACTTTGCTTTCGCTGCACTGTAAAGCACTAAAAGCAGAAACAGTTTCCTGAAGAACTCCTTCATTGCAAGCCCTTGAACAAGATGACTGTTTCTAATAAGCAACAGCTGTCGTTGTGGTTTTACTAGTCAAATGATTCATGTCTTTTGCTCAGAAATGATAAGTGGAACAAATGTTTACTTAGATATGTAACAGAGGAACAATTGAAAAATAGTAGACTGTCAAATGGAAATATTTTCCTGTTATCTGATCCTTGACAATTAGCCTGAACTGAGTTTTAGTCAAAAGGCAGTGTTACAGCAGTGAAGTTAGAATGGTGAAGGTTTTAGCTTGCAGAGTTCTGCAAACCAAGTTCAGCAGGCTGGTTTTCAAATGCCTGCAGTAGTCCAGCAGATTTGAGGGGGACACAAGCACCTCTGTGCAAACTGCTGCTCCCACCCTCCTTCTTAGCAGTCTCCACTCCTATGTTTAGTCATCTTTGAAAGGAAGGCAGTGAACTTACCGTTTCCACTTGTTCCTGCTACATCTTCAGGGAATACCAAAGTGCTTCTCCGCTGCCTGATCCTGAGTGAATACTCTCTGCTGGCTACTGCTTCCCCAGGATTTTACACGGTCTCCTGGGAGGAGCAGATTAAATGAGGAAAAGGATTCTAATGGAGAAGATTCCAGGCTCTATTCAAGGACAAAAATATTACTTTACTTTGGATGTTGGGAAGGAGAACCTAACAGGCTCTTGATGTATCTCTGCTGAGCCTGGAAGCTGCTGCAGTCAGAGAGATTTGACACCACGGTGACATCACAGTGCTAGAGGTAAATTTTTGTTAAGTGCCAGAGGAAGCACTGGTGGACTAACTACAAGCCTAAGAAGACAATATCGAAAAAACAGTGCCTTCTGCCTTTGAAGGGGGTACTGGGAGTCAAGCATTGAGGAGGCCAAGGAAGCCTTGGGATGCTTAGTGTGTAAATTATACCATTGCAGATCTATAACTTATTTGAACTCACATGGATGCTTGCCAGTAGAATAGGGTTTAAATCTGCCATTATTTTACATAGATTCTAGACTTTTATGCTTTTTCAGAACTCTCTCCTCAGTTTCACCGTATGACATTGCATCGTGTTGTATGGAAAGATTGTCAGAGCTTCGGTTTCCCATCTGTAAAATGGGTGCAATATTTCCTTTCTCTCAGCCTTTATTTAGTTTACAAGGCTCCTGGGACTAGAATTCTTTTATTGTGTGTTTCTGTATTGTCTCGTACAACAAGACCCTGATCTCAGTTGAAGCCTGTAAGTATCACTGAAATATAGATAGATAATAATAAAAAGATGATTTTGACACAAAATGGAATTTTATATTCTGGAGAGTGAAATAAAATATGTACTAAAGTCTATTAAAGTGTAACCATGAGATCAAATGATAAAATTCTTCTGGCAACAAAGAGTTGACACAAATTTGTGAGATTAAACTGAACCAACTCAATGGAGGCTTGTTCTGGTGGTTTATTCATATAAAGTATATGAAAAAAGTAAGTGAGATGATCAAATTACCCTCACAGCATGGATTTTGACATGGATGTAGACTAACTGAGTCACCAGAGGACTGAGCAGGTGCGTTGTTCTAATTATATCCTCAGTCTTGTGAGGAAGGAGCAAACTTCCCAGTTGCTTCCCTGGTGGAGATAAGGTGTGATCAGCCATCAGCAAACGAGAGGGGAGAACAAGGACAAGGCACCTGATGGGAGAAAGAGGAGGAAAGGAGGCAAAGAGAGTACATTCACAATGTTACTCATCTTTAAAAAATGTATACACATATCTACTCTGAGGCGTTTGGATGCCACTGCTAGTGCTCATTTCTCGTGTCTCTGAGTAACCTTTTCTTATGGTGAGGCACACAAAATTATTTTGTAACATTTTCTCTTTTATGGTCTTTTAGTGAGATATCTGGCTAAACATAACAATTTATTTATTTATTAATTAATCAACAAGAAGCATGCTAGGAGTTGCAATCCAAACAGTCCCCCACACAGGTTTTTATCACCATATACTATATATCCTTAGGGAAATACACATCGTTTGTTTCTTTTTTTTTCAGGAGTATAAATGGACATTTCTATAAATTGCAACTACTTGGGTGCATGTAATATGCAATATTATTCATCTTTGTATTCCAGGTGAATCCAGACTAGACTACCAGCCTCTAGGGGAGTCTGCTTCATATAATTATCAGTATTCAAAGAATGATTGTAGATGTTGTAGCTTAACAGCAGGTGAATGGTCCTTATCTGAATATTAAATAAAGTGCAACTGGATTTCTAGGTTATCTCTGGCTAAATGTTTGGGAAGTCATTAGTGAAAGCATGCAGCTATAATCCCGACAGCTCTTCTTCTTACAAAGGATTTCCACTTTTGTTTTTAATTCCTTTACAAGATGAATTGTTCATCTCCCCTTTCTATACACACAGTCTTGTCCCTTGGTTGGACTACCAGAAACATCAAGGAAGGTGCCTTGTAAGTAGTACCTAGACTCTTTTTTATCTTTTTGTTTAATTTTTTCTTTATCCTAAACAACAAAAGAGACCAAGGGAAGAGTTGCAAAGAGAAAGATTAATTATTTCCTCGAAGGACTATCACAGCTCTCAGTGCTGGGAAAAGGCTCTTTAGTAAACTGCTCCTTTGTCCCCCCAAGTTCTGAGAACTTTAGCTCTATGTTCTGGTTCCATATTGCGTTTTCTGAGAGAAGCTGTATCCATTTATTTAGTAAAAACCTTTTATTACTGTTTTAAAATGGGGGATTTTATATACTTGAACACGGTTTCAATAGCTTGATAGTGGATGCTATGTGAGTACAGTAGATAGTAGTTACAAGAAAACAGCCAAAAAGGAAAAGAACAAACCTACCCTTATCTGAGCAGAAGGGAACAGACCAGAACTAGCATAGGAAATTATGGGAGATAAAGGAAGAAGAATTACCGTGGGACTATAGAACATAAGACTTTTGAGGCATAGCTCACATTTGAATCTCTTGATGTGAAGAGCACAGTGATCCTGCTAGAGACCCATTTTGCAGAGGAACTTTCAAGACTGACATATTGTATAGCAAGGTTACTAGGCCAGGCCATTAGTCAGGCACCACAAAAGCTTTATACCCACTGGGACTTGCCCATCAGTGGCAAAGCATTTTATCACAGTAACTGCAAATGTTTCATTTTAACTTAATGTGAAAATATGTGAATGTTAAATTGAAAATTGTTTAACTGAATATTTTAAAAAACCAAACACACACACTCAGATTGAGCCATGGCTACAGTAAGCTGTATACTATTTCTTTATACATGGTTTGCCAGTTATTTTGAGCTGAAACACAGGCCAAGATTTCAGCATGACATAGGCTATCATCTTTAGTTTTCAAGCACTATACCTCTCATTGCTGTTGTATCAGGCTTCTGCAGGCTCAGACAGATGTTACTATCCATGTCTACAAAGCTTTCTGCTCGTCTTTGCAGAAATGCAGAGTAGAAACTTCTTCAAAAAGGGAGAAGGGAAGAACACTGATCACAATTTTGTGTTTTGCTTTGAATTATCCAGCAAGCCACGCAGTTTCAGGGACTAGGGAATAGTGAAGGACTGTGCTTCTATGTGCCAAAGTCCTATTTCTTTCAGTAACGAGAAACAGGGAGAGTTTTTTCTAACATGTGAGTGCTTCTGTGTATTTTTACTTTAAATTGTGTAAGAATGTAAGGCTCCTAAGTTTTGGGAGTGCACACATTCAGACTCATCTCATCCAGCTTCTGTAGCTCTCTAAATTTTCTATCTTTGTTCCTTGGGACATCTACTGTGAGTGTTACTGTGGGCTCATTCTGGGCTTTGTACCTATGCTATGGTTGCCAGCAATTTAGAAAACAGAGCCTAGAGGCATGTGTTTTTCTCCAGTCCCATGTTCCTAAGTGTATTTATATGAAAGTGAACTGTACAATAATTACAGTATCAGTTCTGGTATTCCTGTTTTCATGTTAAAAAGAAAAAAAAAGGAAACTGGATAATCAGTGCTTTTTGGTTGTGTTTGTAGCTATGATGATCTTCTGTTAAAGGGAAGGGCTCTTGCACATTTAGGCAAGAGCCTTTAGTTACTGTCTGAAGTCCCTCTCTTCTAGGACCAGAAGTACCATGTTTTCACCAGAACAGATTGCAGAAGTTAACAACTGTTTGCTTTGGGGGATTTTTGTGTGTATTTAAAAAAAAAAAAAAAGAATGTTAAAAGGTTCACCCAAAACTGTTCTACACAGTTCAGAACCCAAATTTTCATTTTGCTCAAGTGTGAGCCACTCGCAGTTACTGGGATTAGTTCCGATTTATCCTTAAACATGTCCATTTTCTAATGACCTTTTTGAGCAATACCTGACCTCGTGTTATTTGTATTCACTGCTATTTTTATAATCTCTTGGAGCACTTACATGCATCCTGATTTAAAAATAAGCCCTTTAACAGGCCATCTGCACTTAGAAGCCAATGACCAAATCCCAACCTGTCTGAAGCTGGTGAAAATTTTGACACTTACTTCAATTTTACTTCAATTTGGTTGAAGTGTACATTAAAGGGGAAGAGTATTTGCTTAGGGAGTGATGAGGGTTGGCTTTGTCACTGTCATCAACCACATGCTGGCTTATTTAAGAATGAAACTTGGACCTGCTCACAGAGGCAATCAATCATTAGACTGGATGCCCTTGTTCAGCTAGGCTAAGCGGTGGGGACAAACACAGGAATCTATTGGAAGTGGAAAAAAAAAAATGTTTTAGAGAATCTGAGAATCTCTCATGTTTCTGTATTGTATCCTCAAAAACCTTAAATAAGCAGTGAGTTTATCCAGCATATGGCTCTTCCATAGCTGATTGACTGAGGTTGGATGTTGTGATCTTTATTCACAACTTTAACCAATTTCAGAAACAATATTTGCTTAACAGAACAGCCAGAATACGTGCAAACTGTAATCTGAAGTTGACATATATGCTTTCCATCACACATATGGACTATTGCCCATCTCCCCAGCAGGTGCTGCTAGGCACACCAGAGGACAGCTTTCTGAGTCGCTGTCAATAGCTTTACTTGAGATGACCTTGTGGTTTCAGTCTTCTAAACAGATTTGTGATTTGACAGAGTTTTTAAATATGTACAGACTAAACCACTTCCAGCAATGTGGACCTTGTTTCAAACACTACGGTATATATTATATATTTGTGTTAGGAATGGAGTTGTTTCTATGTCTATAGTATATGCTTGTTTGTCAAATTTCTGATGGAAGAAGACTATGGGGATACAACCTGTACTCTGCTTGATTCCAGTCCAGAAGTCAGAAGCAGTAACAAGGTCTTGTGCAGAGATCCTGATGGGCACAGACCTGGTCCTCTGCCATCGCTGTTCTGCCTCTCTGCCTGCTGTCCGTGGGGTAGATGTGGGTAGGAAATGCAGTGAGAGGGGACTGACTACATTCTGGGTTTACAGTCCACCAGCCAGCCCAGCAGAGCCACAATCAATCCCTGTAAACTGTAGCAATTTTCATAACACAACAGAGTGAGCCTTGATCCAAAGCTCTGAACCACTGGTGCTCCCTCGACCTCTGTTGAGCATGTGCCCAGATGCTTACAGCCCTCAGCCTTTTCAATAAAGACAGAAAGAGGCCCACAGCAGGTAAATTACTGTGAGCTATAGAAACATTCCTATGTAGGAGAGGGTGCGAGTTATGCAAATATCTGCTCCATAAATCTGTTATGTGGCTTGGGAGAAAAATCAAAAAGCCACTTAAAAATTTGCTCCAAATTTGGCCACAGTATAGTTTTGTTAGTTCAAAGAAACTGAGCTAACTTTATTGTTATTTGTGTTTGGATCAAAGAAAATTATGAAAATAAACATTAGACAGAATGATAATCAACACTGGAAGAGAAATGTTTACTAAAGATTTTCTGCTGTGTTCTCCTACCAGCATTAATAATATTTTCTTTTTCTAAAGTTTTCTTGCTTCCTTCAAAGAGATTGATTTCAGCAGAAAGAACAAACATATGCAAATAAACTGAATGATGTTATACCCCCTGCCCCTATCCCCCCAAACTGCATCAGATAATTCCATATTGTTAGCCTGCATTACATTTTTATCAGTTTTTTGTCTTAATCAGATATGAAGCTCTTGCAGTACATCTCTAGAACTGGGCTGTGACCCTGATGTGACTCTACAGCACAGAAGCAGCCTTAACCCTGCTGTAATCTAATAGTTCAAATTTAACGGATTTGTTTTTTCAGTGGAAATAATGGCTTCCTGTCACAAAACAGAGCCCCAGATTACACATCTGATAAATGCATTTGGCATGATTTTTTCATGTAACACACAATTAACAGTGCTTTTCACAAGATTCATGGTTTAAGGATTTGAGGGAAGCATTAATAAGTTACTTACTATGCATTTTCTTAAAAAAAGCTACATTTCTGCTAATGCTTTAAAAACAAATAATACTTTGCTTAGAAGGAGCTCACCTATGCTATCAAGTGTTAATTTAGCCTCAAAACACAACATTGAAATTATTGCCACTGAGTGCTGATGTATTTTTTCATGAGGCATATAATTATAATTGATAACCCAAAATGTAAATAGGGTAATTTTGATTTTATAAGCTACCACCCATACAGATACTGAAAATTTCCACATTACAGCTATAATTGTTTTTTGTCATGGCATAATCCCCTAAACCTTATCGACTAATTAATAGCTGAACAATACATAAGGAGATATACAGTTCTTCTCTTGATAGTATTACATATTTTGAAGGAGTTTATTATCTTTAGTTTGGTTTTGAAATCACAGTTGAGTATTGTTCATGCTGCCTTCGTGTGTTCTCTACAGCCCACTCAACCACCAGCCTGACACTGCTGTGTTGCTAGCTCCTAGCATTTACAATGAGGTAATCATCACCTTGTAGTTCATTGGTGTGAATTCTGGTCAGATGGCCTGTATTTTATTAACAGAAATAGGGTCACAAGTCAAATACATGCTTGGGGTCAGTGAGCAAATACAAAAGAAGATTAGAGGAACAAAAAAAAGTGACTGGAGGGGTAAAATCCCACTGGGGGTTAATCGAGCAGAAATGTATCAAAGAATGTAAACTACCCTTTCTTTTGTTATTCAGCATACAGGTCCTAGTTCCTACATCCTGCTGATTCCAGTTAGAGAGCATCATCTCCAGAATGCTATCTTTTAATGATGGCTTTGTACAGAGCTTTACTGAGGGACTTCAAATAATACTACTTACTGTTATTGCGGCTGCTACTACTACTAAAACAATGACAACAATAAGAAGAATTAAAACCTCCTAGCATAAATATATAAATTACAAAGGCTGACTTCACCTAACATTATGCTATGCAGAGATTGCCTATAAAAAATAAAACAGCACTCAGAGTCACTTTTCTGGGATTCTCTTCTGCCTTCATGATCAAAAGATTGGGCCAAGAATTAACTTCACAATTATACCGATTTAGCTCCTGCTTGTGAAGCAAATGAGTTAAAAAATATTTCTGAAGAGATGGTATTGTATTGCTCTAGTTTTTCTAAGAAAGGCTGTCCTTTCAAAAGACAGAACAACGGAGAAGAAGCTAGCATCCCTGATCTGCACAGTAAGTACTGGACTTGGTAGGGCCCAAATGGCAGCAGTCAAGAAAAATCATAGGGTACTTACCAGGCAGCAGGTGATTTTCTCTTCTGATACATGTTCATCCCTCTTTCTATGACAAGAAGCAGAATATTCTGCCTT
Source organism: Colius striatus (assembly GCF_028858725.1). Lineage (NCBI taxonomy): Eukaryota > Metazoa > Chordata > Aves > Coliiformes > Coliidae > Colius > Colius striatus. The sequence continues at coordinate 11,263,563 of NC_084772.1, forward strand.
ATTGGAACTACACACATTTGTCTAATTCTTTAAAATCCCAGCAGTAGAGAGATTCCCTTTTCATCAATTTCCATTTATTATGCTTGTAGCTGCATATTATAATATGGATTCTTCTATCTGTGTATACTGCACATCTATAGATTTTATGTTTTCACACATCACATGAAAAGCATATTTCAAAACTATTGCATTATCACGTGCCACAATAATATTGCTATGGGAATGCAGACACATTATCAAAAGTACGGTGTAAAGCAAGGAAGTGAGAATCAGGAAGGAAGGAATCCTTAGTTCTCTGACTACGTGCCACTGACATACTGTGCAATGTTCATAAAACCTCTTAATCTTTTTTTGGCACACTTTGTATATAAAATAAGCAATAGGTCCTTCTACAAGGCTGAAATAAATGTTAACTGCTCTAATCATGCCCTTCAAGTGCAAAACTGAGATTTCTGTCATCAACCTTGAGATGAGCCAAACCAGGCTCAGACACTGTAAATCTGTACATTCCAAAGAAAGATACTGCATAGATGAAAATTTCATGGACAGATACAAACTCTGGTAGGATACTGAAGGATTAATGTGAAGCAAAATACTGTAGATGTAGGTATTCCTTGAACTGAGGTTAAAAGTTTCCATAATTACCTATCTAGCCACCTATACATGTTTTCACCATGCAATTTATTTTCACATATTATGTATCTCCCTTAAGGAATATATGTACTTGATTCTGCATCTTTTAGCAAAGTATATCTGTAACTTAGATATTGTCCCATCAGTTTAAAACTAAGTATGCGCTCAAGTGTTTTGCTGAATCTGATGGCACAGCATTTTGTACGATTGAACCTTCCTAGTGCCACGTGCAGGATTTTCCTCCTCTTTGGACATGCTGTGTCTGACCCAAGATAGCAGCCAAGTTGTGGACACGCACATAACGATTTTCTGTATATAACTGGTCTTAAAAACAAAAATGCCTATCTCCTTCAGCTATACTGGCAGACAGTATTTACCCAGTGATGTACGTGTACAAGACCTTGTTATCAGCTGCAGCTTTTTCACAACTTGTAAGTTAGTGGGTTGGAAATCGCACATTTTAGAAATATTTTTGAAGGCTATGATGATATTTTCTATCCTTAAATGTGTTTAATGTTGCACGTGCATTATGTATTTTAGTGTTACTTAATTTAAAAGGTTTTTAGAAAATACAAAGTGTCACAGAATAGATTGAGACATGCTTATAAAATAATAATAGATGTTCCGTCACAAAAAAGCCTATACAAAATACTCTTATAACTACATTGACATGCAATTAATATATTCTTAAAAGGTCATAAGTTTAAAGTGACTTTCCAAGGTTGCATTTGAGTTCTTTTAATGGACTACAATCCACTAAAACACAAGTCTTTCTGTTAACTTATTGTACTAAACCAGCACTACTTAGAAGAGTTAACTTTTTAATAACGTGTTTGATATATTTTAAGAAATATCATTTTATGAAATATAATGAATTACCTTTGCATCTGTATTATGTGGAGGAGACATACCATATACGTTGGACAGCAGTGCTGAGACATACTGAGGTTTGTATAATGCCATCACACTGGATTACTACTTAAAGGCCTGTGAATAAGAATTTTACTACAGTCACAACATATACATTGAGCTCTTCTAGTAAATTGATCAGTCAAATAAAATGAAAAGCATGGTTTTGATCTGCAAAAGAAGATGGGCAAAAACTAAGCCCACTAGTCTTAACTCTGCATTAGGGAAAAAATGAACTTTGATCTATTATACTGCAGAGCTGCTAGTATTTCAATAGCAATTTGTCAATTCTTTAATAGTCAAAGCTCCCAAGTAGCTTCTTAAACTTCCTAATCTAATAACCATTATTTTAAATTTTTATTCTGTGTCACTTACAGTTCAGAGGCAAGAAAGCAACATAATTTCTTAAGAATTCTCTCTTTTATAAGAACAGATGAAATAGAGTCCTATACTACTAATTTTATTCTTCCTTGCACTGGTGCAGAAACAGTGCAGAATCCTACCTTAATATATCTTTACTTAATTGAGTAGATAGCATTGTGTGCCAGCAACAGGACTATCTTACGGTCAAGGCACAGCAGCACCACCCCTTAAGGGAACACTTTCTGTTTTCAGTATGGCAGCATCGTACATGCCTCTGTGTCAGCACCATCACCCTGCCCGCTGCTGACAGTGCAGGGTTGAAGGCAAGGCTCTGCTTGCAGTGCTCCTTCCAGCCCCAGCTCGGGTGTCTTCCACCCTGTGGGGAGCAATTAGGAAGCTTTCTCTGTGCTCCAGCCACCCCTACTGCGGCAATTTGTCTTTATATGGGACACAAAAGGTCTCTGTGCTTCCTCCCCCAACAGCAGATGGGTGGGAGAATCTATCCCAAGGTGATGGACCCAGCTTCACGGTGAGTCCCAATTTCTCTGTATAAAGTATGCCCTGTATTCCTGAGACAACAGAGACATGAGGATATTTAGTGCCCTGTGGGCCTATCACAGAAGTGAATCTGAAATAAGCTTAAGACTGGCTTGCTTTAAAAAGTTTACATTGGCAAGTCCAAAGCATGAGCTGGAGCATTTAAGACTGCAGATCTAAACTTGCATGTTGTTATTGCTAAACATTAAACCCTAAGGTCAGAATTCAGAATTCCCATAGTCAACCACTCTGACAGAAATACATCAATGCATTTGCTAAATGGAAACTGTACTCACATCACATCTTATCATAATGTCACAAAACACATAAAATTACAAATCAGTTTTACAGCAAAATACATGACAGCAAAATATAAGTACACAAAAACTACATTAAATATCAGTCTTCATTTGTCCCTACCACTCCAACTTACCTCTCAGTTCAGAACTACTCACTGCAGTGCACAGCTTGAGACAGTCTAAGATCCATTTTAGAGTGGACTGAAATATAAATGACAGTTCGCACTACACATGAACATAGACAACTGTATAAAATATTTAAATAAAGACAGAAAAGAACAGAGGAAACCAACAGAGCCTTTGGCAGACCCAGCCTTTGGGAATTTAGCAGCTTGAGATTCATTGCAAATTTCATCTTTAATGTTATTTTTAGTTCAATATTTTGTAGCACTCAGAAGTAAATCTTTGTGTGCTGTCTCTCCTCCTGCTTGTGCTGCTTCCCTTCCCAATTTTTTTTCAAAGAAACCTAATATATTTTCAATACAATTGATTTGTGCCATGTTTTTTGATAGTTGTTAAAGTTATCCTGTTTCTTCATACAATGCAATGAAAACCATTGCACTGCTGTTTCTTTTTAAGTACTGAGTATTGATTGTTATAACTGAATATAAACAAGACCCCCCAATAGTCTTTGTTCCACCATACCTTGTGTTGCATTAAATTCTCTTACATTCATTTTGATTCTTGGGTTAGGGTCAAACTCTGTTTTTTAACCTCTCACCACTGCTTCAAATACTGCAATGCAGAATGCATTTTCAGAGCAGTTTTGATTTTATCCTGGAATCTGTTCTTTGTCTCTCTGTAAAGCAATCTGACTAGAATGATACAAAATAATACAGACCTAAAAGATGCTGCAAAGAGGACACATGGGTAACTACTGCCTGCAGGAAGATGGAAACACTGCTTCTGCCTCCCTTGGTGGCTCTTACCAGCTCCTGCCCTGCACAGGTTGAAATACAGTACATTGAGGAAAAAACCAGATCCTTCTGCACTGCTTTCTGTACACAGGACTGGTCTATCAGTTCCCATCAGGGCAACCTATACTATCGCTGTGCCTCATACAAGCTGATACCATTATCATCTCCTTCTCTACCTCGATAGAGACCAAAGAGGCTAAGAGACTAAAAGTGTGGGCATGCAGGAAGATTACCAAAGGTCAAAGCAAGGTGCAAAGTAGCAGTATGTCAGCCGCCCCGCAGCAAGCATCCATTCACATGCTTTCACTCAGCACCAAATGCAAGATAGCTTAGATGCAAGGGGAAAAGAAACACTAATTTACATCAGATACTGGGGGAATTGGCACGTGGGTGTGGCAATTACCAAAGTATGTGAGAAACTGTAAGTTCACATCTTAATCTGCCCCACTGTATATTGCCGTCTGTCCATGCTCAGGTGTCTTGTTCAAAGTTAAATCCTATTTTGTTTTAATTTACTTGCTAGGTCTTTCCCTTCCTCCTGTTCCAGAGAACTCCAAGAACATACTCTCCCATTACTATACTTCTGTTTAAATAGCTGTGCCACAGATCATGGCATTACAAGTAGACTGCACATCCCATGGATCTGACAGTAGCACTGAGGTGATGTGAGAAGGCAACAGTATAGGAGATATAAAATAAGACTAGGGTTACATATCTGTGCAGTATGAACATCATGAAACCACTTCTGCTTTAATTAATTCTAATTTCATCAGTCTGCAATAGGATTTGCAAATTTGTCCTTTCTTTTCATGGAAGGATTCACAAGAGGAGGAGGAAGAGGAGGAGGGGAGGAGCTTACTTCATCATAAGGCTTTAAAATTTCAAGAGAGCTTTTTCATTTCAAAAGCCTTATTTTTAACATGTAGAATCATTATTCAACAATTAACACAAATGCAAGGACTAGGACCTCAATTAAATGACCAGGCATCAGTCTTAAAACAAACAAAAGAAGTACTTAATCCTCACAGTGCATAATGAAATTACGGAACTCATGGGCACAGGGTGGTGTGGAGGTCAAAAGTGTAAATGGACCATAAAAGGGATTATATGAAATCATGCAAACAAAATCCATCACTAGCTACTAAACATGATGATCAAGATCCAGCCTCCAAATCAAAATGTGTAACATGCTGATCCTCAGAGGGCAGAAACAGACAGGGAAGAAGGATTGCTCTATATGAGCGATATATGAGAGTTCATACACTTTTTCCCTAGGCATTTGCTCCTTCTCACTCTGAAAGAGAAGACACTGATCTACGTGGACATTTTGTCTGACTCAGGATGGCAGCTATTCCATATGTTTTGAAGTTGTAAAAATTCTAACTCATTTTATTTGACACTGTATGTTTTAGATGTTTTTCAGTTTAAATCCAAGATAATTAGAAAAAAAGCCTGTAAAGAGACAGAGGGCAAAAAGAAACAAAAGTACCCAGAAAAGATGGAGACTCAGAGTTCAGAACATTTTCCATAGAAGTCATATTTTGCCATATAGTTGTGCTTTAGGTTCTCATTTTGCACTAAAAAAATATTTTCATCCTGTGGTTGCAAAAAAGGAAGTTAACAATACAGAAACATATGCAGTGTCCACCTTCATGTCTGCTAAGAGACTCAAGCATACCTGACAGTTGAGATCCATTTTATAAATCTGAAATAGGTCCCTGTGGCCCCTGCAGTGCTGGAACCACTCCTCGCCATTGCTTCCACTGCACTGAATCATTTGGGCCTCTCCCTTTCTGTGTGAGTCAGGTTTTGAAAACTGAGCCTCCTCTAGCCTGTAGCATTCATAAACACCTGCCCCATTAACCTAGGTTCACTATTTGTCTAATGACAACCACGAGTAATGACCTGACTCAAGTCATGTCAATATTCTGCCAAAAATTACCATTTTGCCCTCTTGGCCACCTCCTCCCACCCACCCATAGGTTATGGAACTGTGGGATGGTTGCCAGAGATAGGCAATAAAAAGAAGGAAATGACATATACAAATAAAATTCACTTACCTAGAAAGCTCCGTACATCATATCTCTTTGGACTGCCTTCTCCCCCACCATCCACTCCTTTACTTCCAACTCTTGTTTCTCCTCTCTCAATTTCCTCCTCTTTTGCTGCCCTTTTTCTTCATATGTTCTTCCCCCCACCCCCCTTCTTTCCTCTCTTTTTATGTCTTATGTTTTTTGAGGTTTTTTCCCCTTTGGCTGAAATTAATAAATGAATGCTTTCATAGTTATTCCTCACTTCAGAGCCAGTAAAACGTTACGGTGTCACTTTACCATTTTTTTCTTCTTCTCTCCAGTTTATTGCTGCTACTTTTGTTGTTTTCTACCTTTTTTTCTAGCCTTTCCCAACAGCAATCACTCCCTCCTTGCAAGTAGTGCCTCCTCAGTGATTTCATATGCTCCTTCTCTCTGTTGAGCTCCTCTTATGTCCCAGTCCAGTCTGAAATGATCCAAATTTCCAGGTGAACTTGTTGAGCTTTGGAACCTTTGACGAGGTGTAAAGATCACTCTAAACATGTAAGGCAATACTGAACACTTCTCATGGAAAGTTTCTGGATGCCCAGATATGGCTTCAGAGAGAAGCAGGGACATGAAACACGGTAGAGTGGAGTCCTTTTCCAGATCCTGGGAGGAAATATCCCCTCTTTCTTAACTCTAAGCCATTTATTTCACTCTTATTTCTTTGGCCTTCAAAATGTCCTAAGTCATTCCCCACTGAGTGTGCTTACAGGATCCATCTCTAAAGTCTGGAATCTTTATCCTCATGGATGTTCCCTCTGCCAAGAGTACATTAGGAATTATATTAGGAATAACGCTTGTTTGCTTATAGTTGCTCACATTTTCCTGATACTTAAAACCATTCTGAAGAAACATCAGTTGATGTAGTAGCTAAGTGTGCTGCTCTAATTGCTGCATGATGTGATTGGACTGCACTTGCTGCAGGAGAGCTGTAAGGCTGCACAGGCTGCACGTAGGCTGGCCCGTGCTAAGTTGCCATCCCTTGTAGGTTTGCAGGGTTGTGTTTAAACATAGAGTCACTGTATACATATGTTCTTCAAGGTCTAAATATGCTATAAACCATTCAATGCATTTTAAATCATCCCTATGCTTCTTCATTCCTGTTAGGCAGATGTACCTTCAAGACTTAAAGGATAAAAAACAGTATTTCAGTTTTGTTAGATAAGATGGTGAAAAAGTGAAAGCAACACTCTAGCTTTGGTATACATTTGCTACACTAAGAATTGAGAGAATGAGGAATTAGGTCTAAAGTAACATCCAGAGAAAGAGCCCGAGTAGCTGAGAATTTCATGCTGTGAATGTTATTCTGGAGTTAATTTTTTGTGTTTTTGTTCTTTGCCTTTTTAACAGCACAATTACCCACAACAACATCATTTGAATATTTTTAAAGAAATACACAAGCCACCTTAATGAAATACTACTCACAGTTCAAACAACAACAAAAAAGATTCACATTTTGGGGGCTTCTCTCCATTTATATTAATTATCAGTTTTTCTGTGGAAGAACTGTACAATATGGGCTTTTCCTGCTTGTTCATAATAGGTCATTCATTAAAGAAAATACTGGGAAATTATTTTCTGTGTCAGTGGATACAGGATGCCATCTGGGAGCTGAAAAAAATGAACAGAAATCAGACAAAAAAAATTAAACCCATGAAATTAGTTGCACTTCTGCAAACCAGACAAATACTTCAAAAATCCCAGGCCCCTCAGATAGGCTGTAATAATTGGCACATTGTCCGTTTATACAAAGCAATGCACTTGCTCAGATAAGTGATTAGAGGTGTCCTCGGTGACTCAGCCTCCCCATTTCCCCTGGGGCTTCTCCCTGATCTCCTGCTTCTCCAGAGCTGTGTGCATCCCCTCCGGCCCCTGGCTCGCCAGAGCTGTGTGGATGCTCTTTGCCATTTCCTCCTGCAGCTTTTCCCAGCTGTCTGTTTACTGGCAGTTCTCCATTCCTCTTGTTTCTGTTTTCAGTTTTCTGCTTTCTTTATTCCAAGGTGCTTTCTAACCAACTATAATATAAGGCTGTTGAGATACATTAGTTGGTTTCCTCCCTGGGTCCGAAAACAATGGGTGAATTAGAAAACTTCTCTTGAAATGTAAGATTGTCTACTCTGACTCCAATTTTAGGGTAATCTGAAATTCAGTGTTCATCACTCTGGGGTAAGGTGGATGGGTTAAGTTAGAAGGGGGATGCCTACATGAGCAGAAAAGGAAATCACAACAATATAGTGATAAATATATGAAGACGAACATGGCCATATGCCAATTTTTTCCCCTCATAAATATGACTCTTGTTTACCAAATGTTCAATTTTGGTTATGTCACTATAAAAATCAAGCAGCTGGTAATTCAGGCTTGATTAGCAGGTCTCCAGTTTTGATTAGTAAATTACTGTAGTAATCAAGGTTAATTCTCATTTCAGAGCTATGCCACAGATTTTATTTCTTCCAGACAACTGAGTTTACTGCTCTGAAGAAGGAATATTTTAATAAATATTACAAAAATATCTAGAAATAGAAATCAAAAGCATATCCAAAGGTTGTTTTAAATATGGGGAACCAGAGCAGCAATGCTGTTCTAACATGAAATGGTTAATGTTCTAGGAATAAAACTCCAAGCTGTGATTTTGTAGAAGATTTTCATGTAATATATGCAGAGATTGCATTGCTAATTCCCTTTACCTAATGTTTCTATCTTTAAAAATTGTTTTCTTTGGATCTTCATCTTTCATTTTAAAAGAAAAAAAAAGTGTACAGAGAGGCTTAAAAAGAAGCACAAGAGACCATTATTAGTATAAAGATAAACAGTAGAAGGGATTCTAACTGAGCCAGAAAACATCACTGTAGAATTTACATAAAATTTAGTTTTCAACCAAACATATTGCACATCCAGTTCCAGCTCATCTCATAATGAATATTCAAGCATTTGAATGACCCACATGTCCCAGAAGTGAGCAAGAGTCCCCAAAAGCCATCATTGCCATAAAAGAGGCACAATATTAAAAAACACTGAGAATTCACTAGGGATCCTTTTTTTTTTTTTCCATGAAACTTTTACTAAATCTTTAGCCTGCAAACCCTGTGACTGTTTAAGCCATACAAGTCGGTCAGGGATTTGAGGCTGGGTAACAAACTCTTATATGGTTTTTAATTAGGATATTATTATTTTCTAGTCATAATTCTGGGTCAGATTCTGTGTATCTCACATCACTTTTGTATAATTAGGGACTAAATTATCTAAAATAAATATGAAGTTTTGCTTTATCTACTCAGTGCTGTATGCTTTTCTCAGGAAAGAATAGGCAATTTTCAGATACACCATAGTATTCCATTAAAAATATTTACATAAATTTCTCCCAATAACACAGAAATAATTGACTGAAAAAGCCCCCCAAATATGGGTTTAGAGGTGCATTATTGAGACTACAGTAAATATAGAATTCACTATCAAGTTATTCAATTCCCGTGTCCTTTGACAAAAAAACCCCTCTGTTTTATACATAAACATGCAATGTCCTTTGGTGAAAGGCTAGGAAGGAACATGGAATTCACTTCTATTTTCATAGATATGCTTTATTCCACTGGAACAGTTTTACTACACAGCCATGAGCACTTTCATTATGCAATGGAAACATAGGGGCTTTTGAATGGGACCAGATCAACTGTGCTTCTAATCCAGTATCTTGTTCCTGAGGATGGCAAACAGAAAATGCTTCAGAAGGTTTCTTCCTACTGCTAGAAAGTCAATATCTGTCTCATGGTCTGAAGCAAAGAGATTCTTATCCTTTCTCTATTTTTCCCTGTATAAGGAAGCCCTAGATATTTAACATGAGGTCTTATCTGCACAATTCATTTGCAAACCAGCATTAATGACCTAAACATTGGCAGAAAGTGGAAAGCAACCTGATCTATGAATGTTTAGCTAAAATAATAGTCATTTTGAATAGGAAGTAAGCATATACAGACTGCATTTACCAAGTATGTTAAGGACTCATCTCGCTTTCACACAACTTCGGAAGCCCCATACTTTGCAAAAGAAGAGGGAGAAAACATAAACTTTCAGGCAGAAAGTCTGTAAAGCAAACATTATATCTCTGAAAAAAGGGTACGTGCTCTTTGTAGTCTGTCTTATATGTGCAAGACAAGATTCACCTGGGGAAGGAAGGGGTGGGGTGTGGGGGGAAGCAATTACAACCGAGCCATTGCATTAATAGGGGACTTCCACAGATTTTTGGCTTGTCTCCAGTAACACAACAGCTCCTTGAATCTGGCAGATTTTACTCATTGCTTTTGCGCATGTTTTTATTTTTGGCTTTGGCATTCCTCTTCTTTGCAGTTCTTCCAAGTTACATGGGAGGAAGCACACAGCTGTCATTCCTCAAGAACAGTACAGGAGACAGTGGCCTCTCTAACTACCTCTCCCACCAACAGTTATGATGCAGGCATGTACAAATAGCTTGAGATTCATCCCAAGCTGCATTCTTGGCCAAAGTAATTGTTTCCCCAAGACTTTGCTGAATTATAACTAGCAGCTTCAGGCTATGGTTGCAATATGAATAAAGCTATATTTGAGGATATAAACAAAATTAAGAATAACATTCAAAACTACAGCCCCCAGAAGACTGCTCTGTGTTGCTCTAGTGGGAAAAAAAAGCTCCAAATAGGAAGTAACAGCTACCTGCAGACCTCTTAGGCAAAGATGGAGTGGCATACAGCTGACTTTGCTGGCTATTCACCACCTTTTTGCCAACTTCCAAGCAGCCTACGTGAAGGAAATCTGACCAGGGAGTCACTGCAATCTTGTTACCCCTGGCAGAACAATAGTTTTCTTAAAAGCAGCCTGGCCTAATGTAAATGAGAGAAGTCTGGAAAAGTATTTATTTTATCCCCAGATAGGATTGTATCACTGAATGTGATAGTCTCTATTTAAGGTGATTAATAATTTGTTATGTTGCTTGTTTTGAGTAAAGACTATAGGCCAGCTCCTGCCCTGGCTCAACTCCCATTGAAGTCAATTGTTTAGCCTGATGAATGGATGATTACAGGATGTGGCTATAATATATGCATACAAAAAAATGCAGAGGATTTTACTTTAGAAACTGTAATTCTTACTTATGTGTACTGCAGCCTTGTCTAGAACCCAAGATTCTTCATTCAGGACAATATCCAAATGCACAGGAAATACAGGCAGGGTCCCTACCACAAAAAGTCTTTAATCTAAGCAAAAGACAAGAGGCAGTAAACAGATGGGGAGAGGGGCAGGAATGACAAGGTAACTGGGAAATAATTATGATCACTATGCAGTCACAGCACATCAGCTGCTTAACCACTATCATCTTTTTTAAGGTGTCACAGCAGATGAGAGTTTTAAGGGAGGATGTGAAGAAGGACAAGTGTAATATCTCGGCAGATTTTTATAGGAGCAAACTCTCATAGGAAGAAATAAAAAAGTATGGTCCAAAACTAAAGATGCTGGTGATGAAATCTCTTGTGAATGGTGGACGCATGTTGATCTGTCAGTACCTCAAGGATGAGATGGGGACAAACAATCCGGAGAGAGCCTACGTGGGCCTTAAAACATCCGTAGGGTGTTTTTAGTTGCAGATGGAAAGAAAGAGCTGGCCAAAGTGTGCGTGGTGAAAACGGAAGATGATACAACATTAAATTGGAAAATGTACTCCTGCAGCAGTGTCAGACAGAATGAGCAAGTAACTGAGACTCAATGCTGGGGTTTTCATGGATGTCTGAGTTGTGCTAGTCAAAAGGTCAGACTGTAGAAGGAAGTAGAAGATCAAGAGGTTTGTCCTAGCAATCACAAATCTAGAGATAAAGATGTAGAAAATCATGTCTAGAAAGAACTGGGCCTGGGACCTGAGGTGATGGTGCCAGTACAGTGGTCATATCCTTAGTTTTTGCTTTGCAAGGTGCTGCTGGCATGAGAGTCCCTGAACTTGAAAAGAACACCTCTGAAATTGCATATATCTGACAAAACAGAAAACTTTTTTGGTGCATGAGCAAAGTATACAGAAGAGTGAGAAAAATAGATGAGAAAAAAACCCCAAACCTCATATTTAAAAGTTTTAAGGCTTTTTTGGCCTTTCCCAGCACTTCCTCCCCCTACCCCCCCAAGTAATTTCTGTAATAGAATCATAAAACAATGAAAACAAACCAATTTTTTGGTGCCATTCTAGGAACTGAATGAGAAACTGTGGTATGGAGCTGCTCACACATGTATGAAGGAAGAACTTTTTAAGAGCCTGAGCATTTGCAACTCCAATCTTAATGTGAACAAAAATAGAAAGGACAGTATGCATGCTACTGCAAAGCAATTTATATATTTTAAATATGTTTAGGTGGTATCTAAATTACTGCCAGAGCTCTGACCTTGATTGCAAATGATCATAAAGTAAAGAATACTTTGAAGTGCCCCAAATTGTAGATCAAAATGCTTGTATATTCATCAGTTTGACTAAAATCCCGCCAAGATTTTGTTGGCTAATAAAGACTGTAAATTAAATAGAAAACAGGCCCAGTAAAGAGAGGTCATGGCTGCTTTTTTAAATGCTTACAGTTCTTTAGGGCAGGATGTCTGTGCTGCTTTAATTGTTCAGAGTTACACTTTCTGCCATGGGAGCTGCAAATGTGTAAGCCTCAGTCTCATAATGCTGCAATATAAACCTCCATTTAAACTTGATGGGTCCCCTCTCATTGGAACTTTATTTTCCAGGCACTTTTGTGATGTGCTCTTATATCAGCAGCGTGAATAAATATGATAGTGTTTTTACCTATGCAAATGGCAGAACTAAAATATATAGGATTAACAGAAAACAATAAAGTCCTGCTTTAAAAAAAAAAAACACCAAACACCCAAAACCTTTGCTATGCTTTTCTTATTTTAATAGTGATTTTCTTCTATTTCTTCCTTCTAGCAAAATGTGAAAGTGAGCTAAATTTCAGCCTAATTACTATTTTAAACCTTCTCCAGTTTGTAGATCTTAATGAGCAGTCCCAACTTTTGGGAGGATCAGATGCTTTTCCAATCTACCTTCTCCCAATCCACACAGAGATGAGTGACAGGTATCCTGTGAATAACCTGTCTAGCTGTGCTTGATCATAGTGTGCAAACAAATATACTATTTTATTAGTTGCCCTATTTATTAATCATACCATCACTAGTAGGGGTGTTATGAGCAGTGCTCTATGTTTTCTAATAAGCAGTCTTTGTCTCTTTCCTTGTCAGTTAATTGTTCTCAACCTCTGTATTTATTTATTCTATCCTCTCCTACCCATTCCTATTGTTATTTTTTATGGCTTTGGATGGGTGTTTAACTGGCATTAAGAAGAACAGCCACACAGGAAGAGATACTTTATTTACTATTATCTATTAGTATTATCCAGAGCACCATGCCTCCCTTTCTTGGTTACCTCAATGTCATTATGAAACATGCTATGTATTTGTTACTTAAACAATATTAAACAGTAGAAAAAAGAACATTGTGGGGTTTTTTTTGAGGTTGTCATCTATTACCAAATCCTACAAACAGAAAAAAGGAGCAGTTAAATGAATACCTTAATTTGCTTGCTGTTGAGAAGCTGTTACTATAACAAACAGCAGCAAGACTTTTAAATCAGGTCTGTGGAACAGAGCATTCCAGTGTCATTTTTACATTAATGATTACAGTTGATGTCATTTTCACAAAACAAAATTATAACCAAAATGGATATTTCAGGTCAAAGTGCCACAAAGAGTATATAGATACATTTCCATCAATAAATCTGCCCTCTTCCTGCCCTAAGTGTTCAACCCCTTGTGATTGACGTTTTTACCACTAAATTATACTATGTCTGCTTCCAGAAGAAATGTCTCCATTACAAAATTAGCTAACCATCAACATAACATAAAATAACTTAAACATGGTGTCATTTCACAAGAATATTGATTCTCACAGACTTACTGGATTAAATCCTGGTTTCCTATAAAAGGAGCAGCCATTATGTCTTTGGTAGACAGAAAAATATATATTGTGGAACGATGTATATTGAGGTGATTAAAACTTCCTTGTTGAGCTCAGAAGCATAGGGTTTTGTCCTGTGGCAATGAGAAATAAAGAAAATGGACAAGAAATTAATTTGAAATATGCATAAGAGTAAAGTTAAAAAACAGCTACTAGTCTATCATTTTATTTTCCTCTGCTGGAAAATACTTTTGCTATTGGTTGCAGCAGGAAAAGTCATCAATTCTTCTAGATCGACTACTGAGTCTGCCAAATTATTTTCAAGACCTTGTGCATGGAACTATTCCTTTCTTCATTTTCCTTAGCTTTAGTGCTAGTAGAATTCTTCATACCACACGGGATGTTGTGAGCTTATAATTGACTAATACCTGAAAAACCTTTGAAATTGTTAGACGAGCAATGCTATTTAAGAGCAAAAATCAGGATAAGCAGTTGTAGGATCTTCCTATATCAAAACTGTAGAAAGAAAAACTAATTAGAGAATAGATTTTTTTTTTATCACCCTCTCTTCTATGTTTTTTATAGAATTGCTATATATTTAGCATTGAAATAATAATGAGCTAAACTCATTCTGGGCACAACTTCTGTGATGTTAATGAAATTATAGTGGAGATAAATTTGAACTAGTTCTTTGTGACCACTTGCACATCAGAGAATTTCCCAAAGGAGAAAATACCACCTCTATGACAACAAGCTGGGTGGAAGTGTTGATCTGCTTGAGGGTAGGGAAGCTTTACAGAGAGACCTAGATAGCCTGGATGGCTGGGCCAAGGTCCATTCCATGAGTTTCAATATAGCCAAGTTCTGGGTCCTGCACTTGGGCCACAACAACCGCCAGCAGTGCTACAAGCTTGGGAGGGAGTGGCTGGAAAGCTGCCAGGCAGAGAGGGAGCAGGGAGTGTAGGTTGACAGCAGCTGAACACAGAGCCAGCAGTGTGCCCAGGTGGCCAAGAAGGTCAATGGCATCCTAGCCTATAACAAGAACAGTGTTGTCAGCAGGAGCAGGGAGGTGATCATTCCCCTGTACTTGGCTTTGATGAGGCTGCACCTCAAATACTATGTCCAGTTTGGGCCCCTCTCTACAAGAAGGACATTGAGGTGCTGGATTGTATCCAGAGGTGAGCTACCAAGCTAGGAAAGGATTTGGAGCATGTCTCATATGAGGAAGGGCTGAGGGATCTGGGGCTGTTTAGCCTGGAGAAAAGAAGGCTGAGGGGAGACCTTATCACTACAACTACCTGAAAAGAAGTTGTAGCGAGGTGACAGTCAGTCTGTTCTCCCTAGTAACAAGCAATAGAACAAGAGGAAACAGCCTCAGGTTGCACCAAGGGAGGTTCAAGCTGGATAGGAGGAGGAATTTCTTTCCTGAAAGAGTTGTCAGGCATTGGAATGGGCTGCCCAGGGAGGTGGTGGAGTCACCATCCCTGGAGGTGTTTAAGAGATGCATGGATGTTGTACTTTGGGAAATGGTCTAGTGGTTGATAGGGCTGGGACAAAGGCTGGACTCGACAATGTTAAAGGTCTCTTCCAGACAAAAGGATTCTATGATTCTATGGATTTGCTCCTTGTAGATGCAATATTCTGTGTTTCAGCCTGATTCCTTCAAATACAGATAAAAACCAGTGTCTTCATTAAACAAGGCCAATATAAATTGTGTACACTGTACTATCCTGAAGACTCAACACATTCAGGGCTAGTTGTATTCTTGAAGTGCAGAGGTAAGGTTAACAGATGCCAGATTTCTCACTTTTTACGAAATACTTTTCATTTCTGTTTGTCTTAAAATAAGAGCCTTTAAAATCAAATTGGTTCTGCACTCCCCAATAGAGAAGAACTAGGTATCATGCCAGTTCAAGGAAGATTGGCAGTAAGGATGTGTAAAACACATGGAGGAAGCATGAGGTGCCTGGGAAGGTTTGCAGTTACAGTGTTTGTGCACAGTAGGCTTATATTCCTTGGAAAGCAGTTACGATAGAAATGCACCGTCCCTCGACCGTAGCTTGTGTACATTTGTGGAGGCAGGGGGACAAGGGGCATTCTGCTCAGCAGCTCCCTCTTATTCTGGCTTTGTGTGGCACACATGCAAAAAAAAGAACATTTTCACCTTGGGAGAATCATAGTATATAGCTGCCTGTTAGTGAAGGATAGTCTGTCACCACTCATCCCTGCCCATTAAGGCTTGAAGAGGACAATGTTACTAGTCTCTGCCCATTCAATCCTTTTTTGTTGGCACATTACTATTTTATCATTTTGATCTTCTCCTTACTGAAGATAAAAGACACCATGGGCGGGATTCATGAATGACTACTGTTATTTATCGACCCAGGACTTTTTGAACATTTTTCCCCCTCTGATTCATGAACCACTTTTCCATATTCGAAAAGCAGTTCATAAATCGTTCAGCACCAGCAGAAATTAATAATAATGAGTTCATTTACATAAAAGGACTCATCCTGCCAGTTGCTGATAATGTTTGAAGCCAGAACCTTGTCGGCAAACAGGATTTTTGCTGGCAGTGCAGGAAATAATCTTTTGCTTATAAATTAATTAAAATATACTTTTCCCTCTGTTTTTGGAGCTGTTATAAGGACATTTTGTTGGGCAAAACATTATGCATTTTCTTTTTTTTAAACAACCGGCATTGCCCTGAGTGGAATGAGGGATTTTTGTAGCATTAAGAGTCAGGCTTTTAAGAGAAAGGAATGTGTTTGGATTTGTTTTGATTTTTTTTTTTTTTGAGTGAAGATTTTTGCTAAAGCCATTGGCAGCTGCATTTCAATTGGGTTTATTTGAACGTATTCTTTCCGGTGGATCTGTGTGTGTTCACTCTCTCACTCCCCAGGTTTCACTCTGAGTTTCAACTTCAAGTGAACTTAAAATTTCAACAAGAAACTCTCACGTTTCCTCTGGACTCAAACCCACAAGTTTCCCATCATTTCAATGCAAAACTATAATTGGTCCCAGGTTTATTTTTGGAAAGAAGGGATTAAGCTGAATGAACATTTCCATAAAGCCAGTCAAGGGGTAGAATCTGTGAATGGACATTTAATGCCAGCACACACATGTGGTGTATGTGTGTGTTTCATTATGTTTGAATGCCAGGAACTAGTCTCTCTTCCTCAAGACCGGATTTACATAATTGACTCTAATGGAGCTCCATTGGAACTACATTGCTATAAGAGAGTGAGGTTTTTGAAGCATAAGGGCAGAGTTTCACAACATACTAAAGCCTAAACTAAGTCACAGGCATTTGTTGTGAAGAGATGCTTGCTCTTCCCCACCCAAAGCCTCATGGTCTAGCTACACAGTGGGACAAATCTGACAGAAAAATAACACATACAGTCCTACCCCATATATTTTCCTTTGGATCACCAGGCTGGTAGGGGGCATTACCACACACATCTCACCTCATCACTTTCCTGGCTAACCTCAGACCCCTCCAGGTGACTACATGCAGCCAGGGATTTTCTATACCTCCTATAAAGTATCTTTTCTCTCCGTGTGCTGTTCATAGAGATTACATGTCTACAAAAAAGTTCAGTTTCCACTCCAGAGTCCAAGCCTAAAAATTATGTTCAGCAATAGCCAACATTGCCACATTTTAAGTTACTTTTTGCACTGAGGCCCAGCTCTTTCTAAAGAAATCTCTGTAGCTGAAAAGCCCCATGTATACTGCATTTCTAAGTTACACAGTAGAGCACTCAGATTTGCAAGGAGATAAATGAAATAGCCATATGAACATTTTCCATAAAAAGTGTCCTAATTATCTTCTAGTACTCTGAAAAAAACCCACTTGAGTATCAAGTATCATTGGAAAAGAGTGGAAATTCTTCTAAGCTTGTTTAATTCTTTATGTACAGCACCATTATTGGAAATTGTGATATGGTATATGATTTGCTGGTTTATTCAATTTCTTAGTGCTGGAATTTGTCATTTGGTATTCTGATTTTTATTTGCATTTAAGCTTTTGTTTGGCAAACACAGAACAGAGCGTTATCACAAAGAAAGACTAGAAGTTGGAAATGTGTATTATTAGTCTGATCTGCATAGTATGTATGTATATGGCTTCAATAGAAAAGTTACTTTAAAAAACAACAACAAAAGGCCTGAATTGTCTGTTCCTACATTTGCTCTTAATTGGTGACATCTGGGTTTGTTGGGACTGAATTAAATTTTTATTTTCTGTTTTTGAGAAGGAAGAGCTGGCTGACTAGTTATCTCTATATGATTTTATTTCCTCTCATGGCTCTTCCTCTTTTATTTTACTGTTTGAAGACTTCTAAGGTAAATATAAGGGACTCAGAAAAGTTATCCAGATAGTTCACTGAATTATTCTGAGTTGTACCACTTACCTGCAGCATGAATCTGGCCAGCTCACTTCAGCTTTGTGTCTTCATCTGTAAAATGGAGTTAATGATTCAGCTTAGAAAACTGAGATAGGTTCACCTATATCACTATATAAACGCAATATATTGCATTATTAATCAAATCACCTTTACTTTTGCATTACCAAGATATTAAGATTTTTCAGAAACAGCCTTTTATTGGAAATTTGGTATTGTAAACTTCTTGAATTGCAATTACTGATGTCTGTTTACACACATACACACACACACACACACACACACACTGTACATGTGTAGGCTATGTAAGCTTCTGTGTAACAAGTGGCGTGTTGCTTCTCCAGTCTGCCTTATATAAGTTTCTGTAATTACTGGTATAATCAGTTATTGTAAGCTTATACCAGTGTACGACCAGAAAGAGATATCAAAGGTTTGTCATGGCTGTATGTAATACAGCATTTTATCCTTCCCTTTAACAAGCTTTTATAGGTTTCCCTAAAAAATGGAGATCTAAAATGAATTTTTGGGTGTAGAACAGAAACTGGAATCAGCACAAAATATTGAAGGAGAGGGGAAAGTTCTGTCTGTGGCAGCAAAATGACATGCTAAGCAGACTGAAAGCAACATTCATAATGTTAGGAGCCCACTTTCCTCGGTGCATAAATTGAAGACAATGAAAATGTAATGAATAAAGCATTTAGAGAGGTGATTGTGACAAGGACAGGAGGGAGGAGGGGTGCTGGATCAGATAGTCAACCACTTCCAGTTAAACTGTTTACTGCTGTGTAGGAGACATCAAACTACGAAATAATTTAGGCTTAAAGTTCCACAAAATACATTTTTCCTAAGCAAGTAAACTATTGAGACTGCAAACAGAATCAGGGTGCTTTAACTGACTGCAAAAGACCTTGTTTCTTTGTAACGTTCAGCTACATGTAAAGGATCTTTAGCAATAAGTAAGGGATCTTAGCTATTGCGTGCCAGATAGTCTTTTGAAAACATCCTACTGCAAATGAAACTTATGTATAAAAAGCCATCACCTCTGAACAAATGCCTGTTGGGAGTTGCAAAGAGCCGCTAAGTCTTGATCCCTGTAGGAGTTGCAGATGTTGCTGGAAGCCACTACTAACATGGAGCCAAATCTAGAGCTGGAGCTGCTCAGAACCTCTGAGGATTTGGTGTTCAATTTGAGCAGCCTGCACACCCCAAAGCTCAATCCTAGGAGGCTTCTGTATCATTCTGAATAAGCTTTGGGGGGGAAAGAAAATATCTGAGGAAAGTTTTCAAACTTCTCAATTAGTTTTAGTAAGGATTTTCAAAGTTATCTTCATGGGGAAAAGAGCTAGAAAAGTATCTTGTTTAAAGGACATCTGAAAACCTTTGTTCTTTTCCTGCCCCCTCCAAACATAGGAACAGTTCATGGGTCTGATCACAAAGCAAGTTGTGGAAAAATGATAAAATAAATGCAAATGATTTATTGATCAGATTGGAAATGCATTCAAGGCAGATGATTCTGTTCCTTATATTCACACTTCTGCAAAAATCTACACGTTTTCTGTTTATCAAATAAACTAATGATTTAAAAAACACCAAACAACCTTTTTGTAAAGTTTCTACCAAATTCTACCAAGTGGTCTAAGTGGAAAATACTGCAGGCATCTAAAGAAACAGCAAGTTTTACAAAGTAATTGCTCTATGGCTTTTAATTTCATTTCTGGTTTTAGTTTGCTTGATATAACTCAATAGCATTAGCCAGGAGATACCAAATGTCTCACCACTGGCTTCCCAGGAGAAGTTCCTGTCATCTTTTTTTCACTAGAGCCTGAAGCTGATTATAGCCTTCATTCAGTATATGCACTGTTCCAAACTTTGACAGATCATCAACTGTATTTTCCCAAATCCTGAAAACAGGCATAATAATTATGAGATTATAAAAAATCCAAGACACAAGAAATAGAAATCCCCAGCACACTTCCGTTCTTTATAGTCACATGATGACTTCTGAATGTTAAGGGATTAAGTTTTAAAGTATATTTTAGGGATTGTACTTTCAAGTTTCCTACATAATTATGAGACCTAGAAAGTTTTGTTTTACCTTAAAAAAAATATTCTTTTTGCATTTGCAGGAGCTGAGGGTTTAAATAAAGCATCAAACACTTCAAAGTTCATAATAAAATTGTAAGAACTGGCAACATTGCCTATGATAAGCAAGCACAAGTCTGATCAGAAGCTCGAGAAGAAGAGGAGGAATAAAGTACTGTACAAGACAGGAGGTTTTGAAATGTTACTGATTTGGAAAGGCTGCACTTTTACATTAGGTTTGCACTGTTGTGAGTGACTATCTGAGCTTTCAGGTGCCAAGGCATGAGCTTTTTGTGGGATTCTCTGAGACTAAACAACTCACTGGCAATTTCAGTCCATTCTCACATTTCCAGATTGTATTTCTCTTTCACATATTATTTTTTTTTCCCTCTGTCAAGCTTTTCAGTGAGTTTCCTTTTAAATATCTTATTCCTTCCTTTCTTCCCTATGACATGCTACTGAGCTACCAAGGGGTCCCAGCACATGGTGGAAGAGGGAATCCTGCAGACTTCCCCTAGGTACTTGCTTTTGCTGTGATTCACCTCTCTCCAAGTCATGGAATGTCCCCTGAAAGTGAAGCTTTCCTCAAGGGCCAGTCAGGTATTGCAGTGTTTTGCAGTGAGGTGGAAGGCTCCTCTTTTTCTCACCCACCCTTTATCTGAGAAAGCAAAGATCCTATCTATCTAATCCCTGCTTCCAACAAGAAAATAAGTCTGCTCTGTAAGAGTAAAGCAAAGAAAAGGAGCAAAGGTATTTGTATGAGCATGGCTGGTGTCTTGCACTAGTGCCACTGTAAATTAGTTGTATTTGAAGCAGGTCAGGCAGGTATCAGCAGGTATGAGCAGGTATGTGGCTGAAATGGTGAGCTGGAAGAACCATCTAGAGCAAGGATTCCCAAATATTTTTGAACTGATGGATTAATATCAACTCTCGACATTTCTCATGAATTAGCAGACACCACATTTTTCACTTTGTCAAAAGGACTATTATTTCTAATCAAATAGAAGATCTCCTCTCTATTCAACTGTCTGCACTGTGGGAGGGTCTCACCTCTCCTGCTCACTAAGACAGACATTATTTAACCTGTTCTTAAAATATCTTTGGGACAAGACAACATTAATACTTTCTATGCAGCTTCTTGAAGTGCTTCACCATATTAACAGAAGGAAACTTGTCTGATATCCTTCACAGGATTTTTTTTTCCCAGCAGATATGAAAGAAAATGGAAGGCAGTTCTGTCTAAGACCTCCTTCCTCCCTCTTCCTTCTCCGTGCAGCTCCACACACTCTCTTGCAATGGACATAGAGCAATATTCTGGTGTATTTAGAACAGAAAGTTTCTCTCAAGCACTAGGAAAGAATCCCAAATAGCTTAAGAGATAGAAATAGGAATATAAACTGACTGCAATATTTTATTCCATTGTCAGAAAAGATGAAACTGTGAGTTTAACTTATTGTTTTATAAGCTCTTTCAAATTAAAAAATGGTTGCATAGTAAATGATGAATGTATTTGTCTTAAATGCACAGTTATATATTTTATATTTTCAATATGATGTTTTGATATGTGATTATATGATAACTAGCTCTAAGACTTTATATAATTATTTAATGTTTACTTAATTTAGAAATCTAGAAAAGACATGGAAGTTGCTTTCTAACTTTTAAAGATCACAAGTATTACAATTTTAAAACACTTGTACAAAGGTAGAAAGCATATGGTATATGTTTTAATGGGATGCTTTTAAAAACTTGAGATAATGAATAAAATATACAGTAAGACATTCATTTTAGGTCTCATTTGTTTATAGCCAGATTATAGCAGTGTTATAGAAGTGAAAAATGGAAACAAACACATATTATAAGAGGAGATGTGGCTGATGAAGTCATTGGTGACCTCAGTTTTTGTATTGGGTACAGCTCAGGATAGCTACTAGACCAAATATAGAGATACTTCCACTTGTGCTCAAAATCGAGTCCTACCTCAGGCGACTACAATTCTGTCACACAGTTTGCTAGATTATCAAAGACTTGGGAACACCAATAAAAGCTCTAACCATATATACCAAATGATAATATCACAATCATTATCATTAGACAAAGAAAGTCAGAATTGCTAAGTTAGGTAGCAAGAGCTTTAATTGTAGGGTTATGAAAATCTTGAGTGCAGTAAAACAGTATAAATTGCAAAAAAATATGGTAAAAACTATAACTACTTAAATTTACATAATACTAGATTGCTGAAGAAATGCTGAGAGACTGCTATCTCCTAGTCTTTCTGTTTTCATTTACACCAAGTTCACTTTAGAAATGTTGAAGAATCTGCATCTATCAGAAAATTGCTCACTTATTGAAACTAGCTATTTTTAAGGTTTTATTTAAAGAAGATAATGAATAAGACTAAATTGATGTCAGGCATGAAGTAATTTTAACCAATGCTTTCAAAGTATATAATACAAAATATTGGAAAATTATATGTAGGGTAATCTAAAGTAATGAGATGTTAAAATTCCTTGGAACCTAGAAACTCTTCTATTCATTCTGTTCTTCTTTTTCTTTCAACCTCACTGTGGGAGGCTCCATCTCTGACATCTTTATATATGATGTTCTCATTTCAAAATGCCACTGAACCTTCAAATGAACACTTGCCTATGATCTTTTAATATAAAAATACTTAAATCAAGGTTTTTATATTTTAGTGCACTCAGCCATAATATGCAGTGATAGAATTTTGGTATTTAGTCTAGGTCTGATTTCAAAAGAAAGGAAAAGGCACTCTCAAAATGAAAACAATAGTTCAGTAGAATGAAATACCAGCAGTGCCGAATAATTTCTACTCATGAAAATGAAAAAAAATATTAGAAAGTCAAATCTGGAGTAAAATACAGTGTCCTCCTATAAGAATTGCTTATAAATTGGAATTAGAGAATAAAAATAAAATGAAATTGGAGCAAGCAGTGTTTGTACAGTATTGGCAGGTTGGCACCTATTCCCAGTGTTAGTGTGGATAGGACTTGAATGAGAGACTTTGAAGACCTACTCTGTTGGTGGACATGAGAAGAAAGCAATCAAAGACAGTTTGCTATTCTATGATGGACACAGAATTATGAGAAACATACTTCTTTTACATGCTTTCATCACATCCCTTTTTTTCTCATTGAGTTATAGTGATTTTATAACTATAAACAGGTTCTGAGGGCATTTGCTGGACTAGGCTACCTTCTATACTGTTCTCTGTTATTCAGCTATACAAACACAATTTAAAATGACATAAACAAACTAAAACAAATAAGTAACTTGATGGAACAATACAGAACTGCTACTGAAGTCTCAAGTTAACCTCGTATTTCCTTTTTAAAGATTAACTGTTGAAAGTGTTGATTTCACAAGTAATTGTCTCTCACTGCCTTGCTTTAGTTTTGCTATTCAAATTAAGATGCAGGGAAGTGTGGCTCCTTATTCTCCCAATAAACAGTTAAGCTTAATTCTAAGCCTCTGTTTCATTTCACTGACTGTAGAATTACCCACCAAATCTCAAACTCTACTTTTAATGGATTTGTCATACACAATCAGTTTTCAGCTTTTTAATGCATGTCACAATTTACTGTTTTCCAGGGGCTCTACACATCAGATGTGGAATTATGAGTTTTCAGTTTCAGTAGCATCTCACAGGCTGTGTTGCAAGCCAGCAGCCTTAGTGAGCATCATGGTTCTTTTCTATGCTTGGGATAGCTGTCCATTATACATTTTTTGTTGAAGCTTTTACTGGCTTTGAGTGTCATCTTGGTTGAAGCAAGAAGCTGGCTACATCACTACTTAAAAGCCAAGATGACTCAAAAGCTATGATTGTTTCTGCCTTTCATCTTTTCAACAGGATTGCTGCCTGAACTGTAGCTGTATGAAACCAAGCTCACTATACTAAATACACTTCAAAACCACAAAGAAGTTAAAGCTTATCTACACAAAAATGTTAAAGCTTAAGTGGAGACAGAAACAACAAAAACATAGGTACCTCCTTCTGACAAATCCTAAGCTCAGTTCTTTAACATCACAGTAACTGATAAGAACAACATTAAGTTACTTTTTTCATCTTAAGTAGGTGAGTGTAAATGACTCATATGAGAGCTGTGCAGCTATGGGAAGTGGAACACCCTTAACATTTTATATGTGCGCATTAAACTTGCAGATGTTCAAAGTGCCAAGGAAGCTAGAGCAAGAATACTTACTGGCTGCAGTTACTGGTTGCACAGATAGGACTGAGTGCTCCATCTAGTACAGCTGCTGCCTTGTGTGTGGCAGGACGCACTGCTCAGCTCCCTTCTCTTCAGTGCTGAATATTGCTGGCAACACTCAGCAAGCTCCCTTAAACTGCATGGGCTGCGTGAACAGTTTGTATAGCAGTCCTCTGTTAAAAAGTGAACATCTGAAAAATTGATAACAAAAAAGCCTCAGTGAGACTGGTTTTAGTGGAAAGCGTATCATAAAGTTGCATGTAAGGTACTGCAAAAAATATTCTTTATTCCTTAGTCTTAATTTTCATTACTAGCTCCACTGATAAAAAAAAAAAAACACAACAACAAAAAAGGATGATGAACACAAGAGCACTGTGATGGTCAGAACAACACTACTACAGCCTTTAAAAATGTTTAGCACTTAAGTCTAACGTGTAGTATGGTGTTACATTACAACAGTTGAACAGATTAAAGTCTGAGGACCACAAGACTGAGGACACAATAAGTCACTGTCCTTAATTTGGATTTATTCAAGTAATCTGACTTCAGCAGATATAGGCTGAGTGTTAATGCATTTGTGTTCTGATATTTCAGGAATAGATGCAATAGATGAGGAAACACATCAGAAAGGGGTGAAACAAGGCTCATATTTAGAAATGCAGGGTTTTTTTCAAGTGGTAATCACTGTTTGCCATTTCCAACTTAGTATGAGAGGAAGACTGAAAATTAAGAGTTTATTAACTGGTTCACTTTTTAAAAAGTTTATTAACCAGTTTCCACAGTTATTTCTTTTCACCTGAGGATATCACCATCATGTAATTCAGGTATATGCACAGATGGAAAAACTCTAATGAGATTATTGTGGAATATGAAGATACAGAAGAGGGGTACAGCTGTGAAAAACAAATAAATGAACCTTTCGTGATAATTTGAAGCCAATAAATAATATGGTTAACTATGAAAAGAAAATGATAAGGCATTTCAAGTAACCAAACTAAAAACACTTGTAAAAGTGCATAAGTATCTAGAAGTTTAGAAGAAACTCATCTGAATTTCACTTAAATATCCAGATTTGAGAGTAAAAAATTGTACACAAGTGATCTTTCTTAAAGAGATTTTAATTGTTCCTTGGTTTAGATATTTTGCTAAAATGCTGCAAAAGATACTACACTTATTGAACAGCTTTAGGATTTTTGGCAGTAGTTCTTCCATCTAGAAATATTCAGTATCACACACAAACAAGTTCTATAAGAACTATACAAAAATTTTTCTAATCTCAACATTCAAGTTGAGACAGATTTTTTTTGGTCTGATTCAACAAAGGTTCAATCATTTTAGACCAGCAGTCCATATTCTAAAAATACACAAATTTTAAAGGCACTGTAGTTATTGCCTTTGCTAACCACATTTTTCAGAAAGACATTAAAGATTGAGCTAAGTGCATGAAACTGTAAGAAAAACAATTAAATATATAGCTATTGAAAAGATCTGTTCCAGCTGTAGAGTACACAACTTCCTTTCCAGGAACACAAATGAACATATGATGGGTTGGGAGGTCTAAGTATATTATTTGTTTGTGATGGTGGCTGCCCAGCAATATATATGGCAATGATGAGGTTAAAATTCTTCCCTGGAGTAACAGAGGAAACTTTTGCTTCCCCAAAGGCATTGCCTCAGCTGCTAGGAAAAGAGACAGGTTCCTCTAGGTGAGAATGTAGGTGGGTTGATTGAGGTAGTCCAGCAATGAGGAAGTCTGCTGGGATCAATTAAGATGACCCAGATACAAAAAGTAAGGAGAATGCTTTTGTTCCCTTATCGCTCCTGGTTTCCCACTCTTGACTCTAAGCTATGATCTGCAGGACTGAGGCTTGAGTAGCACTGCAAGGCTGATCTGCTCTTAGTTTGTAAGCTGACTGCACTGAGAAATTAATTTCTTTGTAAGCAATAAAAACTTCCTTTTAGAGCTGCACAATAAATAAATAAATAAATAAATAAATGTCTCAATATTTTAATGTTGTTCCCTTTTCATTCTGCTATACCCTTTTTTATTTCAATTTTCAGACCCAGATCTGACAATGGGATAACCAACAATTCATCAGAGGTTGCAAAGCTAGAATTGTTTTATCTGAAGATATTGGCTTCTGGAACAGTTTTATCAAGAAAAGGTTCTAACCTGTTTCTTAAGTTACAGTATCATTTTAGTTATTTTTAGAAAGACTGTAAAAAAATTAAAAGGTATACTCTGGGTTAAAACCAGAAATGTTACCATGCAGTGTTTAAAACTTAATATATGTCGGCTTTTCTACACTGCTTTGACAGAAGGAAACCTCAAACTTCCAAGTCTAGAGCTGAATACACCAAGAAAGCTACAAAGTGAAAACAAGGGATCACAATAAACAGGCTTGCTTCACCGAGTTGTTTGGGTTTTTTAGGGGTTGTTTTAACCAGATTTTCAGTTTAGGCCAGTCCTACCCTCCCTTCAGTTTCATCTGATTGAATCCCATCACAAGCCATTTGCTATACCATTCACTAGTTAGGCAGTGTTTGAAGCATCAAAAGCAACACAATTATTGCCAGAGACTGAAAAGGTAGAAGGTCCAGTCTGATCCACATCTCCTCCATGTCTACATATCACCAAACTCAGTAGACAGCTGCTTCCTTGACCTTGACATTTCCCAGCTTCCAGGGTGCCTGGGTCTGTACTGAGCTGGTCTGAGCAGTAGTTGCTGCTGGAACCGACAGCCTTCCCCTCAGAAGGGGGGGATGTGTTGGATGTGTTGGATCCTTCATGCAACGTACTACAGCTTTCTGAATAAAGAAGGGCTGTCACTTAAAAAACATTGTCTTTTTGTCCAATATCAAACTGCAAAATATTTTAAAAGGGAAAATAGAGGGGGAGCTCTGTGTCCCACCCAGCAGAACTTACTAGTGTAGAATGTTTCCTTTATTAGTACCATATTCACATTTCTTCCTTTGGATCACTCTCTGAACCTTTTATTTGAATGAAAGGTAGTCAGGGATTAAAATTACTGTTGCCTGCTTCTTCCATCCTCCATTATATAATCAGGTACAAGTAAAATCCCTGAGGCAGAACAAAGCTTCATTGACTGAAAGCAGACACAAAAACCTGT
This sequence comes from Colius striatus, assembly GCF_028858725.1. Taxonomy (NCBI): domain Eukaryota; kingdom Metazoa; phylum Chordata; class Aves; order Coliiformes; family Coliidae; genus Colius; species Colius striatus. The sequence continues at coordinate 11,291,101 of NC_084772.1, forward strand.
CCTATTATAATTAGGGAGAATTTTGAATTGGTTTCAAGGGACTGTCAGAAGTAGACCTCAGAAAGGAATGCATGAAATATCTTGTCTTTTGCAGATCCTCCAAAGCTATGTGCTCTTAGCAGCATATAAGAACATGTTCCAGTTCAGAAGAGCAGAAAACCATGAAACATATGAAGCTGCTTTGCCAAAGAGGACTGTACATAAGAAGAAAAACAAGCATGCCAGAGAAAGTGTGAAGGGGAGGAAATTCCCCAAGAAAAAAGGAAAAAAAGAAGAAAAAAATCCTTAATTCTGGTAAAAATTAAAAAAACAAACAGAAAAGAACAGAAAAAATCTCTCTTAGTTCTGAAAAAAAACCCAACAGAACTAAAATTATCTTATTTCTCAAAAATTAAATCTGTTCTAACATCCCCACCCCCAGCTTCATGGCTGCCTCACGGCTCATAAATTAGGCAAGTTCTAACTTAAGCACACTTAATGCTGAAAGAGCTAAAATGTTTGATTCTGTAGACTCTGTTCCTCCTATAATCTACAGAGGTGTTAAAATATCTTTGAGGAAAAATCAACGAAAGAAGAATGGAACAAGGCTCATGCCTTTCAGGTCCTTCTGGCACTATTTCTAGCAGCAGTGTAAACACTGCTGTTCTGGACAAATTTCAAATGGAATCAGAGGTACCAAAGAAAACCAAAGCTTACTAATATAAATTAGAAAAAGTATTGTTTCCACCCACTTGTAAAGACTTTAGACCAGTACTAGAGTAACTGTCTTCCACCAAAAAGATTTCCTCTAAACAGACCATGTGTATAGCTCTCTAGCATCAACTATAAATGCATGGCGCTTTCAATGCAATTTTCATTAGCTGATATTTTTTGGACAATCCATTTTAGTATTGCATTTCAGTGAATGTTTTAGTATTTCTATATTAAGTGAGGTAGCTAACAAGACTGCTTTACAGAATTCTTATTTCACAAAGCTCAATATTCCTCTACAGACAAAGAGCACTTAATAACTCCTCAAGCAAAGTAGTGAATTGGCAAAAAAGGACCACTCTAATCATCACTTCCACAGTAGCCATTACAGTGGCATATTTATATTGTAAGACATGGTGGTATACAGTGTCCTGTACATTAAGCTCTGCAAAGCTGTAAGGGAAGGTAGTCTGGAAAATGACAACACAACAACACTGAACATGTGAAATGTCTCTTTATGCATTCCTGTGGTAATATGCCCATCTGAGACAACACTGCTGCCATTGTACAACATGAAAAAATTATGTCAATTTCCATCAAAGAACAGCAAAATAGAGAGATTTTTATTGTGGTTTGCCTGAGTTCAAAGCTTGGGGTAACACACTTATGGATGAACAGAATAAATAGTTACACTTTGGCTTACTGTATATGGCTTAACAAACACATATGAAGATCATATAAATAATTCACATTACTCAAGAGGTGGTGAGTTGAACAAGTCCCTTCTGGTTAAACTTATTTAAAGATAAGGTGAAGTTAAGTGAGTGATGGCATAGTTACAGAGGCCACAGTCCAAAGGGAATTTGGACAGTCTAAGTTACACTCCTAGAGTGATTTGTGCAGAATTATGTCAACTTACAGATCTTTAGACCTTATGGGAAAAGGAAATGTCTGATCTCTAAAAGAAGTGATACAAGATGAGTATTTTACAAACTACAATTATGCTTTATTCAATAAGCTATTTCTATGAAATAAAACTGGACATCAGCAAAACATAAAAGGAAACATTACAGTAGAGCTGAAGAACACGTTCAGAAACAACAAGAAAACTGAAATATTGAATACTTGAAACAAAAAGTCACACTTAAAGAAAATATATAAACCTTTCAGTCAAGTGCTATCAAATCTCTCTTCTGCAGTACCTCAAAAATGTGTCATGGATCTATCCTGTATCTCTCTAGTGTTACATTTTAAGCATTTTGTTGAAATTGCAAATGTAGAAGGTATTTCTAGAGTAATTGATATATGACTGAACATTAATGCGTTATTATTTTTGGCTGACTATTAGCCACAACCATCAACTTCATGATTTATAATGGAAATTTTTGTTCTGGTAAAGAAGTGACATCAACAAACTTGGTAGCATTTAATCTGTTAATACTACAATAAGTCTACAGTATCCTTCATGTGGGAAGGGTAACGTTATAATGACAATCTGTCTCTCTTTTATTATAGATATACCCCATACTTATTCTTGATGATTATAAACATTATCCTAAGCCCCAAATTAGTTGTTACAATATTACTGAGGATTCTAGGATTTAGATGTAAAAAAATTCTATCCACTTTTCACAATAAAATTTCCAAAGTAAAAGAATCTCCTTTTTCAGTGCCTTCTAAACACCTTTGTTTTGAGTGGGCAAAATGCTAAGAGCATTCCAGTTCAGTAGCTCTGGTCCAGAAACGTGTACAACAGTTAACAATAACAACAAATAGATACAGGAAATAAGCAACAGTCTTCACTGCACTGAACTTTGCAATTTAACACTTATTTTATATTTAATTAATTCAGAAAGTGAAGAAATTCAAAACTGGCTTTGAACAGGCTGTTTGTTAAAAAAAATAGAACATTTATGTTTTCACTGTTGTTTTTTCAAATGTGATGTGACAAAGTGAAAAAGCTGCATGAAAGTGTGGTTCTTTGTGTGATGGAAGTGGGATGCACCTACTAGTCTCACATCATCAAAGAAACAGACATATATCTATAATTTATGCTTTGCTTTAAGCTTCCGCTGATCCGATGTGGCTTTTTCAGACAACACAGGCAGCCCTGGCACAGCCTGTCAATCATCTGGGCATGCTCAAATTGTAGACCATTACTAGGAGAGACAGCAAAGTTTCTTTAATGACGCTTTTATATGTGGTGTGTTGGCAGTGAAACAGAGAAGAATTGACTTGATCAATGCATTAGTCTAAT
>NC_084772.1:11299047-11394047 GCF_028858725.1 Colius striatus
CAAAATTCTGCCTCTGCTGGGGAATGGGGCTTAGCAGATGATTGAGTGATGCAATATCTTCATGTTTTACAACTATTATTCCTAGTGTAAAATAGTATCATTATGTCCACAGAAAATTAACCTGGAATGCATACTGCTTATAGTACCATGCTATTTCCCAGTACATGCTATTTCCCAGTATTGCTGTTATAAGTGGATGAATAAAACGGACTGCAAGATTAACCAAAGCCTTAGTGAAGGTGAGAAACAAGACAAAACTCACCCTTGACTTCATCTAAGCAGGTAAACAGGGCAACCTGTAGACTTACTCCTCTGGATTAGTACAAGGCCATTGCAAAATGTCAAAAAAAGATGTTAATTTTGGTAAATTATACAAAAGAGTAGTAAAGCTACATGGAAAAGGAAACCTATAGGAAAAATTAAAAATCCAGTTTTGAGACAGTTTTACTACACTAAGTAACTTAAGGCAAACTAAATTAAACAGCTTAATATAATTTGCTTCCAAAATTTAAATGGAACTGCTATTCAAGCTCCTTATCCACACTAACAGGTACAATGAGAGTGATTTCCAGTGATTTCTCCAATAAGTGCCATGTCCATCACAGAATTAGTCCATGGAGACTTCATAAGGGTATTGATATTAACTTGCTTCAACTATGATTCTTGCCCTAAGGGCAAATAACATAATTGCACTACAACATACATTTGGCCTCAGCTTGCATTTGCTTGGTTTGTATGGTTCTGCTTTTTCTATTGTTTCTATTGCACAAGATGTCATAGCAGCAGTTTGATAACATGTCTGAGTGTATCAAAGACCAAGGGAATTCTATTATGTAAACACATCATTTATTACTATATACAGCAATGATTACCTGACATCAAAGCTCATCTAGGAGCATACTGTGTGACTGCGGAGTAGGCAGTCTTACTGTTAAGAAGTCCAATCGATTGACAAGAGTATGGAGAAGAGACAGTGAAGGGGAAGGTTGTTCTGTCAATATCTTCACCACAGTAAGGAAAGAGCCTCCTCTTCAACACGTGACTGAAATATAGATTTTTTTCCTGTTCTCACCTCTTCCAAAACTGCAACAAAGTTTTCTCAGGAGTAATAGTTCTGTTCTGCCTTGCTTATCAGCTCCAAAATTTAAGACTAGAGGATATAGCAGCCTGTGGTCACAGGTAACTTAAGGATGGCCTTTCTGTCACAATGCCCATCAGTTCTATCCAGGGACCTACAGGATTTGGTGAAGAACTAAGATAATCACTTTCTCACCATACAGGCAACTGAATTACAGATGATGGCCCAGGTATCAGATTTGTTAATTCTCATAGAGGAACATAGTTCCTACATAGTTCCTACAGTAGTACCAAAAGGACTGCTGTGGACATTTAAGGGGTAGACAATAAAAATTGTCATTGTGCATATGAATATTTAAATGACTTTTCTGTGTAAACAGATTCAAGTTCATCATCTTGACAGAGAAACAGCATGAAACTTAAATGATCTGTATTGACCCAAAAGGTTGTTAAATGTACACAGGCATACTGTGTTCTAAATAAAAATGTGTGCAAATGTGAAAACTTTCCCATTGCACTTAAGCAGTATCTCAAGCTGGTACTAACCTGTACAGTTTGCATATATGTAAATATAGGCAGTTTTCTCTTTTCACCTCTTTTGCTAAATAATAATTCTCTCAGGATTTCTCTCAGACCAGAACAATGATCTGTCATGCACGGATGCAGTGAACTCTCCCAGCCTTACCTTTTGATTGTCCAACAGTAAAAGAAGCTTCTGTTCCACATGACATTATGCGCTAAACTGAAAAACATACCCCATAAGGGCATTTGGAGGCATCATCTCTTGAAGTGCAATGGGTTTTTTAAAGCCTGTGGATGACACAAAGGAACGAGAGTACATAGGCTTCATTTCTACAGAAATTAAAAATCCTGCAGAAGAAAGAAAAGACCAAACTTTTGATGAATAAAATTCAAATAAAAGTAGAATCATTGTAAGTGCAATGACATCAGACTTTCATATGCAGTAAGTACCTGCTTTAGTGCCACATCTATGTAATTTCAATAAACTTGAACAAAACCAAGAAACAATATGTATCCAAAATAACTTTGCTTGCAGGTTAGACATTAAATTGTTGACATAGTTAGTAGCAGTTTGTCTGAAGATCTGACCCATGAGTGGTATGCCTTTCAAGCAAAGAGAGAATATGAATGAAAAGATTAGATCTGTATGAAAAAACATCTGTTGAAAATGGCTGTCAGAAAGACTCTACATAGATATGTATTTTTTCCATAATGGGATATATCTTTTTTCATTACAAATCTTTTTTTTTTTTTTTTACTAATGGACTTTGTGAAGATAGCTAAGATATTGATTAAAGTTTTTTAAGGCACTTACTCATTGTCTCTGGAATATGCAAAAAAAAGTCACTCTTATAAGTAAATAATTTTTTGTCATGAAACAATAGTTAATGTAGCCTAAATATACACTTGCAGCAAGCACTGCTTTGAAGGGTAACTTTCATCTTCTGGAGGTGGAGGCTTGCTGGACCAAGTATAAGTTTTATGAGGGCATTTCTAGAAACCATGCAGAGGGGCCAAGGAGGCTTAGCATCTGGAAAAAGGAGAGCTGAGAAGTCCCAGGCAATTAATCTAAACTTAAGGACACTTGAGACAGGCTCACATCTTATGCTTTCCAGAACTACTTAGTAGAGCTTCATGGAGGGTGTCTACTTTACCTAACTCTTGAAATGGGCTTCCCAAATGATTTCTGATTTGGTTTGTCTGTTATTATGTTAGCTCCCTCCTTGGAATCTAAAGGAGTTTGTGAAGGATTAGAAAAAGAGGCAATTAAAACTTTAAGATGCTTTCATGCCTTACTGAGTTCCATCTAAAATAGACAGTTGACACTACTTTTAACACACTCAAGAGCTGCAAGAATTTACATCAATTGCCTGAGAGAAAACTCATATTCCTGGAGTCACATTGCCGGTTTTAGGCTACCCAGAAATTCAATTTTATGAAAAAGTCCAACTCCTTAGCAAGTTAGGTTATACAGCTTCTACTGACCAGGTGTCCGAGAAAAGAAATTAGGCCATACTGAAGGAAGACATTGCCCTTTAGAGACAAACAAAAGATGGCATGATTCCTACTCACCAAAAATTTACTAGACCATAACAGACAAGTTGAGGTAGCTTAGCATCTGGAATGGGGGAGCTGAGAGGCCATATGCAATGAATCTAGAATCCTATACCAGGTTCACAAGGGAAGCTTTAAAAATAAGGTTTGAGCAAGTAAAAAGAGGTTCAGGGCAATAAAGAGACAGAGAAGCATAGAGCGTGAGCAAGGTTACAACTGAATTGAGATGCAGACTGCAGCAGCTCTTGGTGCAAAGTGAATTTTGAATCTGCAGACAAATAGACCCCAAAGAGGGCAAGATAGGGTAATAAATGAAGAAGACTCCACTACATAGGAAAATCGTGTTTAGATCACGGACAGGAAATTTTTTAATGGGTTTCAAAGAGGGGCAGTGGAAAAGAGAGTTCAGAGAGGAGAATAATAAAAGTAGCTCAGGTAACAATTATAAAGGAAATGGGAAAGAATTCTGGCAAGAATAAAAAAGGAAGATGTAGTATCTGCTTATATGAAGTACAGAAGCGGGGCTTGATGAAAACTTATATTAAAAAAAGGAAAGAAGAGCTAACGTTTATAAAGCTTCTACGATGGGGAAGTAAGAGTTGAAGGACATAGAAGCAGCATTATTTGGCCTCAAAGGTAGAGCAGAATTGGCAAACCTTGACTAAGCAGAAAAAGTCTTGGAAGATCTTTCTTCTATTTAATTTTTTCTCTCCGCTAAGTATTGCATTGAGTACTCTTTGCTCAATATGTGTATTGGCTATTAGTGCATTCTTAATATGTTATTTTTAACTTCTATAAGGGTCTGATGCTGGTTTTTATGAACTTAAGCTATAGTAAGACAACATGATGGCCATAGGGAGAGGAATAGGAAAATATCCAAAAACTCACTACTCCAAAGCCTTCTCCAAGAAAACTCTGAAAATTCTCCTCAGCTCATAAGTAATTTCTTTCAAACACATCCTTGATCACTAGCAATGATAGCAAGGTACTCTACTCTCCTTTATCTTTGGTCAGTGTAGAGACTGTGTGCAGATACTGTCTTCATTGAGACTACTCTATCTTCTCCCCTAATGCATTCAGCAGTACTCCAGTAAGGTAACTAATATACAAGATCTATGGTTCAGCTCAATAACGTGTATTGCTGCTGAAAATATAGCAAGACTATAGTTTTCATAAAAGTAGGGTGATCAGAAATTTTGCATCCCAGAAGGGATATATTCTGTTATTAGACTTTTAGCTGGGATATAGACATTTTTACCAATACTTAAGGCCTGGCATTAGTCATCATATACAATCCATCAGAATCTGGCAGAAAAGTAAATATGGCAGTCCGTAACTTTTTTTTTTTTTTTGCCATGGTAATCTCATTGCTCTTTAGCAAATGCAGGAACTACAATAGCTTTTGAAATAGTATCTTTAAATTATTAACATTTGGCTTTAGAATGGTCCAAATGCTTTAAGAAAAAAGAAGAATGAAAACAAGGTAGAAGTAAAACTTAGTATTGAGATACAAGGGAGGAGAATACACAGTGTTACTTAGATATGTAGTAGTAAGGTAATTTTTTTGTGATACATGCTACCTGTATTCATCCAGAATTATGGTCTCTCAGTAGAGACATCCCCAGAATTCCCCCCACCAAAGAATAACACAGCTATTTAAGAAGATTTTGGAAGTTATTTACTCATCTGAAAGAAGGAAAAAGAGAGAAAAGAATGCTTAACAAGTCACTAAAAATTTAAAAAGGATGGGAGCAGAGAGAAAATTTGTAAGGTAGTTACTTGGTATGTAAACTTCTCACACTACTTTTATACATTGATATATACATTGCCATTTTGTTTCTAGTCAAATTCCTGCTTACTAAACAGACAACTAGTTTAGTCTTTCTGTATCTCAAGTCACTCATACCAATGCACCATAACAGTGATGAGATGGCCAGTATAATTAGATATCCTGTATAAATTATACTGTGAAGAAGAATGCAATAGGATGAGATACTTCCTGGGTGATCCACCAATAAAATAGATAAGCTGTTTAGCATTCTCTTAAAGTGGTGTAAGCAAATTTGAGATGTATTGCTAGAGAGAGTGAACAGAAATTATGCAACTGAACAATATGAGAAGAAATATTTTTCTAGAATTATATTGTTAAAAGATATCTTTTGTTGCTTGGTTAAAATAATGTGGGAATTGGTAACAATAGGTAAGTTGCATGAGTGCTGCAAAAATATGACGTTTATGATGACTATTCCCATGATGCAGGCTATCCGGAAACTTAAGTTCAGCTCAGTATTTCTGGACAAGTTGGAGGCAGAGAAGTGCTACCCATCCCATATTACTGTTTGTGAACTTTTGTTGACATCTCAGCTACACAGATCACAACACACTGCCCTGTGTGTTTATTTTCTGAATGACCTGTCAATTGATTCATCAGCTTCCTGGAGCACTCTTACATTTCCAAGGCAGCTGTCCAACTTCTGCAGTATGGAAAGTTAGAACACCAAGAGTGCTACCAGCCTTGTAGAGACGAGTGATAATCTCAGATGTAACATTTAAAATGGGCTGAACCAAAGAAAGGACAATCTCATCTGAATATATTGTTTCAAGGAATCTCCCAGCACTGTAAAACAGAATATGCTCAATGTCCTTTTTGGCAACTAAGTTTGAGCAAGCTGAGAAATTGACATTACACAAATAGAGAGAACCCAAAAAAACACTAGACCTGATTTATGGCAGTCAGCAAGAGTTTCCCTCAGATGGTAACAGTCATGCCTGTTATTGGCATGGAGATGCAGGGCCTATAAAGCATTAGAAATGTGAATTTTTATTAAACGAATTGTCTCAAGACCTTGAAAACACATAGGGCAATCTTTACTATTTAGTTTTCTTTTACTGGAAGTAGTAAATGAGAAACATATTCTGCACAGTTTATTGAATGTGTTTGTGCTTAGGGCTCAAAAAGATATGCTGCAAGGTAACCAGGGCCTTTTATAAAGTGTCATCGACCTTTTGAGAGCAAAAGTAAAGATGAAAAGAATCAGAGGAGAAGAGACAAAAGACAGCAACTAGTGCACATTTCTGTTATTAACATATATGTTGGCCAAGGAAAGCATCACATGCAATTAGCAACACACAGCTGTAGTCACACAAAATATCTCTTCTGTGCAAGAGTAGAAGTTTATACAGCTGCTGCTAGCTACTCAGGAGTCACAAATGCAAACACATGATTACATTATGTTTACAAATTTCCAGCAGAACCTTCCTCCTTCGTATGAATTATATTACATTCAAAGCCTGATGACAAATTACTGTAGATTAATCTCTTCTTAAAAAATATATGGAGCTTTTAACAAAGTGTACGTAAAGCAAGCTGCTAGTTGTTTTTCAATGTTAATAATGATTCCTTTTAAAATCCAAAGTTTAGAAGAGTTACAGGGCATGCTACTGGGCTTTCACTCATTATACTACAATAAAACTCTATAAAGTAGACTGTTGCTGCCAGAGGGTATTGCTCCTTTCTGACAGGTATGGTGACAAACACAAATTTTCTGTCTCTGAATAGTACTATAGATACTATCAACGAAGACAAAGAGAACAAAATATATGACAATTGTTCAGTCTCACAGCAAAGAGATTTGTAGCTTGCTACTAAGTATGCTTCCCAACAAACAGACTATGTTGTCCTAGGGCTACATGGAGGAGTTATATTTTCTTTGAAAATTCAAGGGCATTTGGTTTGTTTCACTCTCTTGAAAGATTGTTTTGTTTGTCAGCCACAGCTAAACAGGTGTGGGGTCCAGGCTTTTTATTTTTGCCAGCAAAATGACTATTAACTGACCATTTGTTCTACAACACTAACAATATAATGTTCAGTAAATATTTTAAATAAACATTTTTCTCAGGTCAGTTTTTTAAAAATCCAATAAATAATATCCAAAAATGAATGCAGCTCCCTCTCACTCAGTACTGGCATTTCTAAAATGCCTTTCCCAGTGATAAAACAGAAAAACCTTGGGATCAGTCCAATGAGGACAGGCAATCTCCTTTTTGCTCAAAAGTGTAATCTGTGGCTTCTGAGCCAGAACACCCATTTAGATTTCCCAATAAAGAAAAAATAAAAACCAAAAGAAAACATTTTATTAGAGATATATTTTGTTCAGGGTAGCCTATAGAAATTGGTGATAGCAACCTGCAAGCATATTTCCCAGGCTTTGGCCCATTCCTTGCATTACTCCTAGAACTCTTGATGAATCCATGACAGTTAATCTGGGATCTTTTAGCTGATAACTATAAATACCACAGTGGCTTCTGGAAGAGGATGAAGTTTTGACCTCAATCTGTTACAGTTGTTTACAACAGGAGACTTTGCAAGTCAGAATCCAGGACTGAATCCAGTAATGAGTAAATGAATGGTACAACTGATGTGCTAGTCTCTCCTTGCCATGTCCCACTGAGGAAACAGATCATTGTAAGCACAGGACTTTTTCATATTGCCTTTTCTAGACCCGTGTAAACTGAAATCCTGTAGTCCATCAGGACTGCTTGCAGGAAGTCGTCCCAGGTGGGTGGACACACTCTGTCTGGCAAAAGGACTAGAACATTTCAAATCCCCACTTGTATTTGAATAGACCACTATCAGCAGTGTGTTCATGACAACTCCTTTACTGAGCTAGTTTCAAAGTTAATCTAGCTTAATATTTGGTTTCTAAAAGCAGTAATAGGTAGATGCCTAAAGAAGTTTAAGAGTTGGATAAACATACATGATATTTTGTCCTAATAGTCTTCAAACTTCAAACTATTTTCATCTTAGAGGACTTTGTAACCCTGATATGGTAATGATATTTTTTGTAACTCCCAATAGATTTCTTCCACATATTTTTCAAAATTTACTTTAAGTCCACATAAAATTTTATCACTGACAGCATCATCTAACAGAGTTCCATAGTTTAACTACATATTGAGGCTACTACATTGTTCTGATACTCATTTACCTGTCTCTAGCTTAGTTTGATGCCTCCAACTATTCTATGGAAAAGATGGTAGTTAATCTCTCCCAGGAATTTCTTTCCAACTCTTACTTTATTCTTGAGATGTGAGTAATGAAGATTTACACAGTATTCAATATCTTTATGCTGCAGTCAGAATCCAATGACAAAAACTATCACAAATAGAATGCAGAAATCCATAGTGTTGGAAATTCATAATTTTTTCTGTGAATAGACTTCAATTCTCTTTGATCAAATCTAAATTAAAATAATTCTGCAAACAGCAAAGTTGTCCCAGTAGCTGACACTCATTCCAGAAAGACTTCAGCCTACTGTATTGAGATGCACACTTTGACTTTCCATGCTGACACTAAAGTCAATTCTACATTATCCTCTTGTTGCAGAAACTAATTCACTTACAATTCACATTCTATAAAATTAACCTTAAACCTTTCAAAACCTCTCATTCTGTGATTCCATTCATTGCTATTGGCACCAGATTTGGTTTGGAAGTAACTATATTGTGGTTAGTGCTAGGAGCTCCCTTTATCGTGTTCCAGACACAATAAAAACTTTTCTCAATCTTTTTGTATTGTTTTCATAGTATTTAACATTCAGATTTATCATGTATTTTCAGATTCCAAATTGGAATGCAAAGGCTATTGTTTCTAACATTTGGAGATTTCCCAAGGCTACCACATTCAAAATGGAACCACTATCAAAGAATGTTAAGAAAGGATATAAACTCCATGCTCTTGTCACTGAATTTCCAACGTTTTTTAGCTGAACACTGAGCTAATTAGGGGAAACACTGAGTGCTGCAATTAACCAAATAAGTACAAGTGTCAAATGACAATGGATTCTTCACAGGATCACAGAAAGAATAAAACCATAGTGCATTAAAAAGCCTCAGACTGTTAAAAAACATTTTCTAATAGTCATGACCAAGATACGGTACTCAGCAATGTTGCTATACATAACTGTAATGAAACTATTTAAAAAGCAAAATAATTTGCAAAAAAATGCAAACAATTGCTTTTCTATGTGACATCCACTTGCAAGATACTAGATATCAGGAGCAAATGAAAACATTAAAAAATAAATCTAAGTGCAGCACAAGTAAGAAGGCTTGAAACCAAATCCCACACATGCACACAGGTACGAAGCATGGTTTCTGTCACACTAAAGAAGGATCTGATGGTCCTGGGGAAGCACATCTCTCTTGCACACCCTGACACAAATGCCTTCCTTCTCCTTTTATATGCTCAGTGACAGGTTCCTCTACTTCTCACCACCTGCTCTGCATACACATTGGCTTCTATGTTGCAGCTTGCTTGCACCAACTAATTCAGTTTTAGTGCCCCTTTTCAGGAGATATGGTTACTATGAGAGTTTTAATACATTTTCCCAGAAGTAGATGTCCATATCATGAAAAAGAACTTCAGATGGTTCAAGAAACATTACAATACTTTACATGCATTCTTACAGTCAAAAAAGCCCAGAAAATTTCTAATGGAAACTTCCGCAGTCTTTCCTGAACACCTTTGTAATATGACTAAAAGCCATTGAATGTGAATCTCTCTAATGTTTGCTCATCTGCTGAAGATAAATTCTTAGGTACTGCCATTGCCTAAATACCTGAAGGACTCAGAAAAAAGTATTTTGTTACAAACAGGGCCATTATATAGACTAGTTGATATATCTCTTAAGACCAAAATTGGTCCAGGAGGCAGGATGCCAGCTTCCTAATCTAGCCTAATTTGAACTCTGGCAATCTGAGGCAGCAAAGGCTGTCACTCCTGGTGTGTTTCTTGGTTCAATATATCCAAGGACATGATTCATAAACCTATATGGACACTATCTCCAGATTTTATTCATGTTACTCAGAAAATCTTTTCTAATAAACAACATACACCAGAAGCCTTGCGAAAAGCATGTCAGGCTCCTTTGCAGAACATTGATCAATACTAAAATGTCACTTAGGCGGAGAAGAGTAGCTGTGTCATGTTAGTGAATAAAGAGATTTCTTTCTTTTCTTTAGTGTCTGTATTGGAAAGAACCGCTATGTTGATACAGTACTTGAATCTCAATTATAAATAAGGTAACTATTAACCCCAGCCATATGCAAGGAATGCATCTGATAAAACAATCATTTTTCCTTACAAATTGGATGTAAAATACTCATTCTGAATCACAAGGGAGTGCACACTGCCCACACTCATATTTGTGAATCATGTTCTCAACTTCTAGTTTCAGTCAATGCTTTTGTGATCTACCTCCCTGTAAGTATCAAACTAAATGAAAACCACAAAGGGAATTATTATACTTTAAAAGTTCATCTGTTATTACTTTCCTTGGGAAAAAAAAAAAATCACTCAGCCCACCAAGTTTGTGTTTTGGATGGACACTGGCCTTGTATGTGTACACATAATTTCTAGGGCTTTCCAGCCTAGATTTCTACTCTCAATAAACTTAGGAGTCTTCATGTACAGCTGCCACAATAGTCAACAAATTTCCACGTGTTCTCCTTTGATAAAGCAGACGATAACCACCAATTTAACTGTCACCTTAAGCATGCCTCCACTACTGCTTCACCATGCAGGAAGTAACTACTGAATGCACTTCAACTATGTAGGAAACACAGAATATATATATATATAATTACATTTTTCAAAGCTAGCACTGCAGTGAGATTATTTGCATTATTTGTTAAGGGACTTACTGCTCAGCACGCTGCTGGCCCATTACTAAATATATGACAATGATGAAAAGAATGACAAGACTCAGGAGCTGAAGGGGTGAATTACACAGAAACCAAATTAAATCATTACTCAGTTTCAATTTATGTCAAGAATTTTGGACTGGGATCTGATTTTTTTTTTTTAGATCCAGCCACCAGTTGCAGGCTTCATAGCATTGCCCTATCCACAGTAACTTCCACTGCTTTCTCCATAGTCTCCTTTACATATGCTCAAATAAATGCTTTTTTTTCATCAGCCTTCTATACTGCTTACTTATATTTCCTAAATCTACTGTTTATTCAGTTGACGTTGATCAAAATGGTTTTCTCAACTGTCTTTTAACCCATTTGCCACGGATTTTTTTCCCTTTCCTACCAAGAAGCAAGATTTTTATTTTTTTTTTTTAAACAGGCATTTGTGTCATTTGGCAACTCAAGTGATAAAACAAAGCCCTAGAAAATAAACAAGATAGATGGCTCCTATTTTCCTTTTTCTTTTCTTTTGATTTCCCATCCTTATTTTTGAAGAAATCTAAGAGTAAACACAGCAGGAGTTTTTCTTAGAACAGATTTTCTTCTCTGAAAATACGTGTCCCTGATACACTAAAAAGAATTCAAGTAAAATATTTTGTCCCTCTCCAAGATATTATACAAGAACCACAGACAAAGAGGAAAAAAAGAGAGAGAGAAAGTTCGACTCTAGATTTAAATATGTTCAGATCCTTGTCTGTCTCTAGCCAAACCCCATCTCTCTTTCTCCTTCCTTACTAAGAAGAGGATTCATTAGAACCCTCAGAAAATGGGCTGGAGTATACTGCCTTAATACCAGAGCAAGCAAAACTTGATTTTCTTTTTTTTTTAAAAATAACATACCAGCAGAAACAATTGAACAGAAGACAGAAACATTCCAAATCTTTCTGCCTGGGAAGGAATAACAAGGCCTTAATAGTCCTGTATTTCATAGTAAAACAAAGAACAATAAAAAACTTTTAAGAGTTCAGATGTTCTACTTTCTTCCTAAATTTTAGTAACATCTTCTGAGTCCTTACACACTTTCCTTCAAAATCTCTGTCAAGACTAATAGTCTAAAGGACATAGGATAGCCGTTCAAAGCATTTCTAGACAAAGGGATCTGTTACCTTTGTGACGTTGTTATATGGCATTTTCTCCAGGTCATGTTTCCAAATGTGACTTTCATATGGGAATGCTCACTTATGTATTTTACTTACGTATATTTACTCAAAGTAGGAAGTTTAAGGCTACTTCCAAGGCTTCCTTCAGGGCTTAAGGCTTACATCTAACTAAAGGTCAGATCTGAAACTAATTCAACTAGGAAATGAGTGATGCACTTTCTTCACTTGAACAAGGGCTATTTGGGCTCAGATCAAGTCAATTAAGAACAGGTTTAGATTAAGTGGAAACAAGCTTTCAAAAAAAGGCAATAACATTTCTGGTGATTGTTTCTAAGTGTAACTAAAATTTGTGCAAGTGCGTGTGCAAACCTTAAAGAAAAGCTCAAATATTCTGGGAGAATCCTAATCCCAGGCTATGCACAAGCATGGCTTTATGCTGCTTTCCCAAGAAGAGATTATTTGCCCAATATTTCTTCATAGTGACTGTTGGCCATAGTTAGCAGTCTACCAGTATTGCATCATTTTTATCTCATTCTGCAGTGCTCTAAGAGTATGAACTATGCCATACCAAGTTGCTATGTTGACTTACAGTATCTAGTATATTGACTTATTAGCCAACAGATCGTAAATAATTATTCTGAAGTACTGACCATGTATCAGATTAAACTGATGAAGACATGAAATATATGCTTTTAAGATATCTTGAAGGGGTGTTCAGCAATAATGTGCATGTGTTGAACTGGGAGAGAGTCAAAATGAAGTCCAATTTACATGTTGAAAAAAGGGATTGGATGGGTAATGAGATCTGATATCTCTATTGGTATAGGGTAGTCATGGCTTTTAATAGATTATCCTAGTGTCCATATAGATATTTACAAAGACATTGATTTCCCATGTTTTTGTCCCAGTGCTCCATCCTATTCCCTAATGTTGATGGGCAGAAAGAGAAGCCAACCCTCATCAAGGCAGCTGATATATAAATCAACAGCATGGCAAAAACACTCCCCAACTGAATTCAAGGCTCTGCCACTGCCGCAAAGGATGACACAAACATATCTGACGTGCCATTGCTCTTTGGATAGAATTGCTACAGCCACTTGCAATCCTGTGATACTTACTGACTTCTCCTAAGAAACATTAGAGGCTGGCTTATTTATGGCCGTAAAGCTCAGTGCTTTGAAAATCTAGGCTCTTAAGTCTTGGAAACTGGGATGGGGGGGGAAGGGCAAGGAAGAGAAAAGAAGGCTACCTGAACGTTCTGATACAGAAGAAATACTCAAGTTTTCAGCCTAATGCTCAATATTATTTTTTTAAACAACTCTACATCACGGATATGATCTGTATACCACTGAGATCATATTTCTAAAGTGTTGCTGAAACTGCATTCCTTCCCTTTTACCATTTTTAACCACCACAGTCATGAACTCGGCTAATTTATTTTCTCACCATATTGACCAGGATGCTGCATGGATAATCAAGAGGAATTTCACACTATAACAGTTTTTGTTTTGAGACCCTCATGCACAAGACAAAAAGCAGATTTTTTTAAAGATTATCATTCTTCTTTAGAACAAAACCCACCCCTATTAAGAACAGAAACATAAATATCCTATAAAATACAAGGCAGCTAAAATTGAAGAATATCAGCTTTTCAGCAGTGTTGAGTATTTTATTTCTCCCTTTGCATGGCAGTAAATACTGTAGGGATAGGGAAAAAATTGCACATTCACAGAACTACTAAACCTATACTATTATACATAGTTGATTACCATATTATCCACTTCAAACAAACAGAAAAGCAAAACCAGATAATATTCTTTAGAAGCAGCTAATTTAATTTAAAATGGAGAAAAAATTCTTGTTAGAAGTACTCATAATGGATGCATTCTTCTGCTACATTTATATAAAGACTGAGAGTACCTTTTCATTCCATATTTTATATTACAGCTCCTCTCCAGACTTAGCTGAGAATTTCCCTAAGTCTAATGGGTTAAATGCTTATTATACCACTGTCTTATTTGTAACATAAGGCACCTACTACAAGCCTACTCTTCATGCAAAATTGCCAATTTATAGCAACATTCCTTGTTTAGAAAACAAGGCTATCCAAACACTATAATTACAATATGCACCAGCAGGCATAACCCTGCATTAATGCACAGACTCCAGATACATTCGTCAAATAGAGTTTTTTTCTCTTTGCCTTCTTCTCAGGGTACTTTTAAGTTCAGGGACAGAGAACATGTCTTCATTAGAAACATTAACATTCACAGGCTGTAGTAAATTTTGACAGTGAAAAGGTCTCTGTAACCTTTAGTTGTGCAGAAATTTACTTCCCAAGAAAATTACAGCTGGCACTGTCTTAATTAATGCTAGCTTTCTTTTCTGAAAATTGTGGGCTTGTCAGTAAAAAAGGCAGAAAAACCTGAGTTTAAAAGACTGGACACAAAAGACGCTTAGAAATAAAGCCCTGCAAAATTTCATAATATTGCTCTGTTTTTGTTCTACAGTAAGGAGATGAAAAGATCTAATTTGATTTTGCCAAATGGAGCAACATATATGTAATATAGAAATGATTTGCATTCTCTCTTTTGTCTTTGAGTTTTACCATGTAAAGAGCGCTTTTTTAAGCCATTCAGTTTTAAAAGCAATAGGTCAAATAAAATCTATATCTGCAGGGGGAGGGGAATAAGGTATGACTTCATTATTTTTTTTAGCATTGCTTTAAATGCTGCTAATAAATCATAGATAACTGTAAGAATTGCAGCAGCGGTTTTTATATTATTTTTAATTACCTAACTGTTTTCTGTTATTATTTTTAGAATGATTTTAGTATTCCTGTATGATTTTTTTCTTTTAATATTTAATTTCTATTTTGATGGTATAAATAATTTTTTTGGCATATAAAGATTATTTCTCTGGCTGATTGAATTTTGATTATCATGCATGGTCTTTTAATTGCTTGACAAGGTGTTAAATATATCTCTGAACACTTTTTCTTACACACAGGTTGGTTTATTGTTAAAACTAAATAATTTTCTTTTTCCTTTTCTCTTAAATATGAATAGAGTGATAACATGCTTCTTCATTATTTGTCACCAAAATGTCCTGGATGTTGCTCCTCCACTCCCTCATATTCCCTTTTAGAAGAGATTTACAATGTTTTGTGTTTGGAATTGTGCAGTTCCCAGCTCTATCACTGGAAGCTATAAAGCTTCAGTCTCACATAAGACACTTGTATATACTAGGACATGACACCACTTTGGCACTACACAAAGCACCAATACTGCACATCAGCTGTTCAAAACATTTTATGCAAGTTTCTACAAGCACTTTAAATTAAGGTGCCCTGTATACATGGTTTATTCATGTTTATGAAATGATTAGTTGGTGCCACTACATCCTTTAATAACTTATTGTAAGGCATGTTATAAAATGCATCATCAATAAATGCTCAAAATGCTGCCACAGCAAGGCGATAAGCTGTTCAACAGTATTTTAAGATGTACGTATTGTTCAAATAGTTTGTCTGCTGTTTCAATGCATACTTCCAAGTTTTTTTACAACTATGTTAGAGAATACTGTATAAATGATAAAATATTTATCAATAACACCTTAAAGTGTTACTGTGCTTTCATAACTTTAATGTACCTGCCATATAGACTGAACAAGTGTTGAATGTACAAAAAGGTATCAGAAGAGAAATGTCCCTATCTTAAATGCAAATCTCTGCACTATCCCCTTGAGACAAAAAATTCACAGCATTCCCCAGACACAGAGTTTGTCTTTTCAAGGTTTGAATGATTAACCATTTAAGAAATTGGCATGAATAAGAGAGAAAAAAAGAAGCAAAAAAAAAAGCAAGCACCTAAAGTCTGAAGTTCTAAAAAAATGTAACACACAAAATGTTTTGTCTGCTTATAATACTTGGCAACGTTGATGAAACAATAAAATCTCAATGTGAGTTATGGAGTCCATATGGACAAGTGTAAGATTAGGGACACTCTCCACTACTGGAAAACAGACAGAATAACATTATGGACAAATGTGATAAAAGTAGAGTCACAATGCTGACACTGATAAGAACATTAACTTCTGTGTTTATCTGTTTCTCAGCTTAACCACAATAACCACGAAGACTTAAGCAATACTCCAAAAAGGAATGTAACCTCCAGAAGAGAAAGCCAAATTTATTGCTTAAAAATGGTATACTAGAAACTATGAGACCATAACAAGGGGGTCTAAGGATACATTTGTGTAAGAGAGATAGTCAAATTTTCCTTTCTCATTTTCTAATTGAGCTGCTTACATAAGGGAAGAAACTCAAGGAAAGCATTTCTGGATATTGGCTCAAAACATCAGGATTTTATTCCTTCCTGTGAGATCCCCTGTGACCTTGGATCATTTCTTTATGGACAGATTGCAGCAGGCCTTTGTTCCAACTTGAGGAAAGGCAGCCACACAGATACTCAGTACAGCTAAAGAGGCCCAGCAAAAAAAAAAAAATCTTTACTCTTGGAAGAAAAAAAAGCTAAAAATGCTCAAGGGCAATCCACAGCAAGACATGCTGTGTAGTTACTCCTCATGTAAGGGGACAGCCTGGTTTATTAGTTCACACTTGCCCACCTCTGCAGCAGGGTAAAGTGCTACCAGTCTCTCAAGAGGCCTGTTGACAGAGCTTAGTATACACACACCAACTTCATTTAGTGGGTTCTGCCATCTGTGCAAGTCTGAATGGTAACCAGCACGATCACACCATCCTATTGCAACCTGAACAGTGATTGCTGAGTTCAGGCAAGATCATTTGAGGATGTAAATGCAAAAATTGGTCTGCCTTTTCTACTTTCCCAGATGGCCACTGAGAACATGCAAGCCCAATCTTGTTTCCTACCATCATAACCACAGGGATGTTAATCCTCCATCTCTGAGTTGTGCCACTCCCAGAATGTATCTCATTTTGAACTGCATGGACATTAACTGCAAGGACACATTTAGTTCATGAAGGAGTTGTATTAAAAAGCTAGGTACTGATGTTCCCCCCCTTCTTTCCACAACAGTTGTTCTTCACTGGATTTGACTGATCATAAACTTATTAAACCATTGAATATTCATCTTTTAGCACATTAGAGTACTCTCAGCAATTAGTATTCCTGAATTTGTATTTTGTAAATTTATTTCATCTTTTTTTTTTTTTTTTGCATGATTTATTAAAAGACAAAGCCAAACACTTGGTTCTTAGATCTTGACCCTCTAACCACACACATAGGTGCCCATCTCTTGTATGGACTCTTTGAGATGTTAGTAATCTTAAATTGTGATTTCTCTTGTATTAATAATATTTCTAGGTTCTTTGATGCTGACAGTATGATTTTTCAGAGTCTTTTCTTGTCAATTTCCAAGTACTACAAAAACATCTTTTTTTTTTTTCCTCATTCATAAATCTAAAAGAAGTTGTAGCAGGATAATTTTTCAGATATTTTCCAAAGTTCTTGTCCAAATAGATCTTAATTTCTAATAAATGTGAAAAATTTCTTATATAGACATTTTTATTTGAAGAATTGCATAGAGTTCTATATATAAAGTTACTCATGTTAAAGATTTTTTGTTTTATTATTTTTACTGAATGATTGCTTTAAAATTTAGTGACCTATCAAGTCCTATTAAAGTTACTGCTAAACATTATTTCTGCCTCACATAGGTATGACCTTCCTTCACACAGTTCCATAATCTGACTGTGTGGCCTCTTCTATTCTACTACTCTATAGGCTAGGTAGCTTGGCAGGTAAGATCACAGAGCAGTTAAGAGGATCCAAGGCTGGGCTGCAACTAGTAAGGATGTTATGAGAGAAAGTTTAGTAGGAATTCAGATTCGGAAGACATGTGGTGAATGTTTCCCTAACACTTTGCTGTTGACTGTACAGTAACATTTTTGTGGTATGTTTCCCTTAAAAAAATTCTGACCCCTGTCTTTAACTTCATATTTATGCCATTGTGTGATCAGAGGCTTACATTTCCCTATAGTAAAAAGAGTGAGGAGGGATGAGAAGTACCCCCCTTCGTTAGTTTGTACTGTTCTTCTGTTGCAGGGTCAAGACTGAGGTCTACCAGCTGTGAAGGATTTTTACTACCAGTATCCTCTGGCCATTTGGCAGATGTTTCTAGCCATTCTGATGCAAAATAAGGGGGCTTTAAAATTTGTCCTGTGGACTTCATATGAATAAATTTAACTGGATGTCTATTTAGTGTCTTCCTTTCACTCTGATTTAAAAAAAAAAAAAAAACCAAAACAAAACAAAGCCAAACACAACATACATAACTAATGCTTCATTTTAGTCTTTTGTGTATGAGAGCCTCAGAAATACTTATCTCTGTCTTTCAAGGAAATTGTGTGCATGTGCATTCCATATCTTCTTTCTAGGTAGATTGGGCCTAGGGGCATAACAGTATGGCATGGTATCTTTGTTAACATTTGACGTTTGTATTTGCCCCAAGATATTATACAAATATGTTTTAGAGATTTTTCAAAATATAATAATGATGTTTCATCTTGCCCTTCTGATAAGTTTGGCCTCCTAGCCTATCCCCCATGACACACCCCATACTTGGTGAGTCTGACGTTCAATTTGGAGAATCTATTGTCAGCAAGAAATCCATATGGACTTCTGAGAGTACTAGGCATGTCCCTTTGAATTTGTTTTTAGGTTTCAGTACAATAAAGTGATATTTTCCTTCTTCATTCATTTTGTTCATATGCATTTCCCACCTTTCCAATGTTTACAAAGGACAAAGTTATGCTGCTTCTTACTGAGAGTATTTTTGTGTTCAATTTGAATGTATACTAGTATGTACAATGATATTGGTAAGATTTGTTGTACAGCTCTACAAAGGAGAAATTTTTGCAACAGAAGAGTAAAAAAAAGTTTACATTTTGAACAAGGCAAAGCTAAGACTGCAGATACTGTGAGGATATTTATATTTTCCATAGCAATCTGTTCTTTGCCTGTTTATAAATAATTATTCAGTTCCTTCATAGCCAATTTGCTGTTTTGGTGTTGATCTTTGAGACCAAGATAACTTAACCCATAACCTAATTAAAAATTATTCCACTTAAGACTACTGTTTCAGCACAGATCTTTTAACATTTCTGAGCAAGTACGGGTCTAAGGATGGAAGTAAAATGCTTTTGGTAACTTCAATTAGGTTTTTAAACACCAATTGTTCACCGCAGTCCTGAAAGTCTACTAAAGATGACACAAACCTACTTCTGTTCTTGAAATCTCAACACAAAATTCCACGAATGACTGTTCCCCAGAATGATCTGCCTGCTTATGTGCTCAGAGTCAGCTGTCTCCAAATATAATCAACATACATCCTTTGCCTGCTGATGCAAAGTTTGACCCTTGTGCTCTGCTGTGGGGACAGGGGTGCCAGTCATGAGAGTTGTTGGCCAACATTTCTGGAAGCACCAAATGTTTAAAAAAGAAAAGATACCATTTCAAATGTAAGTGGGATGGAACTTGATCTTCTCGCTGCACCCTAATTATAGCAAACACAGAATTAATTAAGAACCTGGGTCTGTGCTCTATCTTCCTTCCAGAACATGTGGGATGGAGATCACAAAATCTCCATTGATCCAATTTACAGTGTTACGGAGATTGTGGAGAGGTTGTTGTGTGTAATGGACAAGAAAACCTTGGAAAGCATTCATCTGTACTATAGTGGTCTTTGTCACACTGCCTGCCTGGAACCTGTCCTATTGGTTGCAAAGTTTTTTTCTGAAACAACATTTCTGCTTGGTTTTTCCTAACTGCAAATATGCAGAATGATCTTCTGAAGGAGATGCAGGTAGAGAATAAGAATCTGAACTACCCAGAACATTTCTATTAAGCCTTACCTATGTATTCAGTGTCCATAGAAGGGAGAGGCTATGGGTGGTAAAAATTCCTTTAGTCTTGTCTCTGACTTGCTCCACTCATCTTCTGGGCAAGATCTGTGGGCTTCTGAGGTTCTCTTTCTCTGTCCTCTCACTTGAATCTGTTCCCATGGCTCCTATTCTCCTTCCTCATTTCCAACAGAGAGGGACCTGTAGGCCTTAAAAAGAGGAATACACAGACAATTATTATGTTTTGCATTACAAGGAAGAGCTTTAAAATATATTTTCTCCCACATACATTATTTTTAAAGCACAACATGATTTTTAGACACTCTCATTATTTGTTTATTTTTAGCACATATCAAGCCACAGCAGTTCTCCCTCCAGGCTATATTTGACAAAGTTACAGAGACTTTCCAGGCCACCTCAAAGCAGAGATTAATCCAAACAATTTAAACCTCTCACTGTTCCACAGGAGGATGGCATTCGATTGGATTATTTAGGAAGGACAAAATGTTTTTGTTGATGAGAGAGATGAAATCCTCAGAGAGGGAAATCAATCTTATGTAGAGACCCTGTAGCATTGATCCTGGTATACATTGACAATTTCTGGTTGTTTAGCTATTTGGAATGACCACACAAAATGAGCAAGTTGTTATAGTTTTAAGGTTTTGGTATTTATCGGCAACCCCAGTGCTCATATGATTAATCACACATTCAGAGTGTGAGCTCAGTGGAAATTGACTGCAACGCAGCAGAAACAAAGTTTTCAGTTATCATTGTGTAATAAATTGTAGCTATATCCCTAAGCAGATTTGTCTCCAAGATTCCAATTTGCCTTGTTAAAAGTGTTGTTTATACAGTAGTTAGCAAAAATGCAAGTAATTACACACAGAATTCATTCTAAGCGATTCTGTATACTTTTCCCCTTCTTATTGGTTTTCTATCTTCATTATCCAATATTTTGTTATACCTAAGCAGAAACCACATTCAAGAAAAATCAAAATATAGCCAGGCCACGGAATGAGCACTTCTTATATTGAGGACAGCATTTCTCAGATACAATGCTACAAGACATGGCTTTCTGAACGAACTATTGCAAACTTACTTTAATAAATCACATTTCCCTTTGTACTTGGACACTGATGCTTACCAGTGAGAAGCAGAACATAAGGACAAACATTTTGGTTCATATGTTATGTTTCATTCCATGAAATAATATTTATTCAGAAAGAAGAACTCATTCAAACACTGCTAAGTTTTACATACACGCCTCACATTGTAATAATGTCTGTTTCTTTTACCAAAAACCAGATGCAAAACTAAAATCACAACTATATGGAGAGCAATTTGGGGAATACAAATACTGAGAGAATATATTTAAAATGAAAATTGCCAGGAAGGGGAAGGACAGAGTCTATGAAACAGGGAGCTGCTCTAGCTTTGGTGTACTGGTAGAGACTTATTCTGGCTAAGACAGACAATGCTTTATAGCCTTTCAGACTTGCCACGGAGATGTCACTGTAACCTCGAAGCAAGCAGTTGCTAGGATGTACTTGCTAAAGATAAGAGCAAAACTGTGGAACAGAAAGGGGAAACCCTATAAGGCTGGCCTTGTGCTTCCCTAGAGAGGTTTACATACTCATAATGTACAGAAACTATAACCAGACCAGGAGAGACCTAATTACAGAGCATAGAGATGTTAATGACACTCAGAAATTTACATTGAACTGAAAATATGAATATCTCTAAGCCAGCAGTCCACAGGGCTGGCTTCAGAACTAGTGTTTTATAATCTGGGAGCTTCTTCTGTAAGGTGGAGCCTTTCTAATAGTCTAATACATTTCTTTTTTTAAGTAAACATTCACCATAAACCTCTGTAAAATTTTATTGACCAAGATATTTTAAATTTTATTTTATTTTTAATTCCTTCTCGTGCTCTTTCTGAATAGAGCTTGCAACAATAATTCCTCACGTTTATCTTTCCATCTTTTGATCTCAAAATCCTATATCTGATTTGGACACAGCAATCTCCAAAGCAATGAATACCCCTTTAATTTACTGAGACTTTTTAAGGACAAAATTACTGAATGATTTTTCTTAGGTTTCTTATTAGGTACAAGAAGGGGGTTATGAGGATATTTATTTATTTTAGCAATTTGTATAACACCGTGGTTGCATAGCTGACTGACTTCTCTGTTCCTTGTTTCTCTTTAGTCTCCTGGAAATATCCCCTATATCTTTACCTGTAGTGGAGATAAGGAGTTGTCACAGCTGCTGTCCACGTAGTCCTCAAACCAGAGAGTACTGTAATAAATCCTATTTTATTTTATGGACAAATAAATGCTGAGGTAAAATATTCGAGGATCGTTGCTTGAATACTTGCCATAGTAGCGCTACTGTAATAACCGCTATGACATTAATTTACTGCAATGTGCCGTAGGAAGAAGGAAGAAGGAGGGAGAAGGGCATTAAAAGAGAAAAATTACTATCCTTCGGATTTATTGGGATTGGCCTTCCTCATTTTCAGCCATCATTAGTTGATTAGGTGCTGATGACAGTATGGACAAGCGTGCTAGAATAGTTGGCTAAGAAAAGCCCTAAAGGTACTCTGTTAATTGAGATGATGTTCATATTGTACTTACTGAACATAACTGCAGACAGTGAAATAAGAGCTTAGTGTTGTGTAACAGACCACATGAACATTCACTCATTATCAGTCTGTAAAGGGGTGAAAATACTGCATATAGCCTACTATTACAACAGAAAAAGAGATAATATTAAAAAATGGAGGAGGCTATTGCAAAAAAAACTACATTTTATACAGTCTTCTGGGATGTGTTGAGAAACCTGTCTAATGTTGTTCTGTAGTTCCATTAGGGAGACATTACTGTATCAAAGGAATTGAAAAATGACTTATGCTTTCATCTTGTAAGAGGTATGCACCTGAAGATAAAGCCTCCAGATTTGCTTACCCACTGGAAACTGAAATGTTACTGATACTCTTGTTGTTTATATCCCATATACTTGAAATTTTAAGGTAACTTGGAGAAAATGGCAAAGAAATGCCACTATATCTCTTTTAATCGTGTTTGTGAAAAGTTAGCATTATACATGAAGAGAGAAATGTGCACATCTCTTCATAGAACATGAAATGCAATAGCTATTTGAAATCAACAGTAATATTTTAGTAACAATGGTAATGTTACTACCAATAACTCCATAATGTTAAATCATTCTTGCCTTGGCCAGGGTAAATTCCAAACTCATCGCCTAGACAGACAGTCACATGAAAAAAATCTCTAAAAGCTTTGGGATGGAATAGACAGCAATTTAAAGAGTCCTTTGAACTTTTAAGCAAATCCACAACTTTTTTCAAACCAATAGTCCAATGAATATATTAACCACAGAGCAAAATTATCCCTCTATCTGAAGCACTGTGCTCTTAAATTCAAACTTAAAGCCACTCCTTCAGGAAAGTGAGAAAAGAAAACCTGACCATTAGCACATACACATTGAATGTATCCACAGGTAACAAGTCCTCAGCAACATCAGAAACGATTCACACAGAACAATGAAAATTCACAAAATGTTGCTTAGTAATAAAGAGATATTATTCCTACTCATGACATTTTAGTATCAACTCTATTAAAGATAAATATCTGAGGGTGAGGGAGCCCTGGCACAGGCTACCCAGGGAGGTTATGGAGTCTCCTTGTCTGGAGGTTTTAAAAATCTTCCTGGACATGTTCCTATGCCACCTGATCTAGTTGGACTTTCTTTAGCAGGGAAGTTGGACTAGATGATCTCTAAAGGTCCATTCCAAGCCCTACCATTCTATGATTCAGTGAAATATTAGTATTTACTACTCTACTATGGTAGGTTTCTGGGGCCTTGTTGGTAAATACTCAGCCTGTGAGATGGTGAATGGTAAAATAGGTCCTTTTAAGCCAAACATGAACTAATTTCCTTTGGTCATTTATAAGCAAAAAATTTTATCTCACTATAACAAGATACATTAACAATGTTTACACTAGAAATACACAGATGTCTGTGTCAAAATACAGCACAGAAGTTTAACTATATCTATAGGGAACGGTGTACAGTGGACCAAAAGAGTACAAAACCCACATCTTTTTTGACTTAGCTAGTACTTCAAGTACATTACTACGTTGTCAAGTCAGTAATTACAACTGGTCATGCATGCTAACAGATACTGTTGTCACTAAGCTCTATCCCAGTTTTCTCATGGGATGGTGCTAGCATTCAAGGGCTTCCCTTGCCATCAGATTCTTCTTCCAATAAATGTGGTTCTGTCTTTAATGTCCAGTGAAATAATAAATGGCATTGCTTTTTTTTTTCAGGCAACATCTGTTGTGACTTTGGCATTCAGCTCAGTGGACGGGGAGTAGTGATTGGTCACATTATTGGATATCTAGACACAACATGGCAGCATCTTTAGGAAAAGGCTTTGAAACCCAAGCAAATAATCTGAGGTAGCCACAAGAAAAATGGAGAATATTTGAAGAGTCAAGATAAAGAATCAAGACATCCAAAAGAAACACGATATTCAGGATCAGAGACACACAATACTAAAAAATATTAGCACAAAAAACAGTCCCTTTAAAATACTCATTTAGTTAAGCTCTAATAGGATCAGGCTTTTACAATTCATGTTGTCTGTTTCTAATATCATTGTGATTGTGGATTCATGTACTACTGTCATGGCAATGACAGAGAACAGATCTGTTTAAAGTGTGCTTTACCAAGACCTGTCAACATTTGAACTAGAAGAGTGATAGATTTGACAGGTTTTAGAGATAATGTTTCTGCCACTACCTGGGAAGGCTGACACAAGCAGTAGAAATCCACCAGGCCCAAGTATTGAAGCTTTCACTGTGTTTTGCATCTGGCCAGGCACAATGCTGTTGTATAACTAAGTTCAAGAATATAATTAGAGTAAATGTCTAATGTGTAAATCAGTCACACTGTGGACTTGCTGTTACCTGCAGAGTGGAAAACCACAGAATGAGGTGAGGTGACACAGCAAGATAGTAGTATCTGTGACAATACCACAGGATTAGCAAAGACAAGGAGTATCAAGTCTGTACAAATTTTCTCTTTCTTACCAAACATACTACTGTGAAACAAGGATGTATAGCATATTAACAGGAAATTCTGCACAAATTATGATATTTTAACTTTGCAGAATTTAAAAAATACAGTACTTGTAAACAATCACTTTAAAATATTTTTTTCCCACATCAAGTACAGCAAATCAGTTGATCTAAAAATCAGAAAAAAAAATCCAGTCTGAGTTACACTGATTACACAAGAATTACAGCATGAGGACTTGCATCTTAAACACTCACAAAACTAATGTTATTACAAGTTACTTGTTGTTTACAATATTGGGCCCTTTGCAAGTATGGATTTGACATGCTGGTTGTTAAGCTATTTAATCATTTTGAGTCCATCGTGCTGCCTTCTTTTTTACAGCTGAAACTCAAACTTCCTTGTCTCCTTGGTACCTGGAAGAGACATCACAGACCCATGCCTACTTAGGCAACACGTAAAGCCTTTCACACCAAGAGACGTGGAAAGTCCCGAATAAAGCCTGTGCCTCATATTTGTATGGATTCTAACCTTTTCCCCAACAGGTATAAAAACACTCTACTCATCCTTCAACCAGAGGGTACACCTGGCTCCCTGGTCAACTACACTTGCCAGGGATGCTGATCTTTTCTTTGCTCACTGTTCCTCAGCTGGTCCCTTTGCTGTAGAGCTATCTTTGTCTTTCATCCATGTACGAAACAGCTGACTGACACACTCTCCCTCCTTCACATCTTGCACTTTCCAGGATGTTCCTATCTTCCCATGTAAATCTGCTGTACTTTCACAGTCTTTAACAGGTTATTCTCTCTCCGTGTCCTAGTTCAGTCACCTTTGATCCCTTAACATGCTCTCATCTCATTAAACTCATTACTCAAATTTGCATAAAGTCATAGGGCTTGCATTGTTTATATATATACATGTATATTGCCAAACTCTCACTCTGTATTTTCTGCAAATAAAACTAGATCTTATTTCATCCCTTATATCGCCCTCTTGTCTCACCATAACTCCACATCTGCTTTGTTCTGTTTCTCCCCACTACAGTGAGAGGCAGCCTCAGCTTCACCAACTGCCTA
This sequence comes from Colius striatus, assembly GCF_028858725.1. Taxonomy (NCBI): domain Eukaryota; kingdom Metazoa; phylum Chordata; class Aves; order Coliiformes; family Coliidae; genus Colius; species Colius striatus. The sequence continues at coordinate 11,325,120 of NC_084772.1, forward strand.
CTCAAAGGGGCTGCTACTCCAGTCTGCCAACCAGAATAAATACAGACAGCCATACCCTGCTGTTGTCCCTTCACTCCATGTTACTTCCATTACTAGAATTCTTCCTCCTCCCATACATTGTTGCAGTCCTCCTTTCTCCATACCGATGGATGGGGGAAGTGTGGTGTCAGGCTTGCAGTTTCTTGCTGATAGTAGATAGAACTTCTAGTCTAAACAGTTTTTCCATTACAGCATCATACTAATCAACTGAGAAAGCATTAGCAGTGTCATCGGAAGAGAATAGGATGTATTTTTCAGAACAGTGAAGTGAGAACCGTTTTTTTTTCCCCTCAGCCCTACAACTGCTTCAGCATTTAAAACAAGGAAAAATCGTGTTTATATGGGACATGAAAATGAGCAATATCTTTGTAGCTAATTACATGCACTCAAACTAACTTAGTCAGTTGGTTTTGTTGTTTTTAATCTACATAATACATAATAGATACCAGCCTGGTTTTGCAAATGATAAGTGCCTTGGGAGTAGTGAAATTTAAGCTGAATTTCTTGTGACACAATTTGAGATGTGTTAGAGTCACTGGAGATGGTATTAAGACCATTCCTCAGGACTCTAGCACCTATGAAGTGGTTCAGTTACACAGAGTTCTTTATTTTCCTTCCCCAAGTTTCTGTGAGATAAGATTAAAACATAGGTACTGTTAAGGCAGAAGTCACCTTTGCATCAAGAAGTCTAATGAACAGTACAAGTCACTGTGGGATGTTATTCAACTCAGCTGCAGTCCATACTCAATTAATTCACTTTCTTAGCACTTCCCTGCCAGTTAATATTGACAGTAAAATGGCATCTGAGCTTCTTGTCTAGGGGCCAGAAAACAAGATACCTATTTTTTATTCTTTTCATTGAGGCTGAGGAAAAACAAGTATCTTGGAGGGCGGGGGGGAGGTTAATTAAAAAAAACTTCAAAGTGTTAAATTTTGCTACATATAAGTCTGTATATATAGTTCTTAAAGAAGGTTCAATCACTAGCAAAAACAAACATAATGGATTTGTATGTATCCTCATCAAAATAAGCAGAAATATATCAGGGATTACATCACTTTTTCCCTATACTGTGCTTGATGTCAAGGGAAAGATGAGATTTCTTTCCCCTCAGAAAGACTGATCACAGTCTTTCAACGTTTTCAAAATCTCATTACATGATATTCTTATGCAGGATGACCAACACTTCTTAATGCTCCTGAGAGATGCAAATAAGCCATCCCATGCCTTTACTGCTCTTGGAGGAAATAAAGCCAGGTTAGTCACTGTAAACATGGTCCCACTAAAGACTGTTTAAAGATAGCTGAAGAGATAGCCACGTGTAAAAGAGAAGATGGGATTAGTGAATTTATGGGTAATGTAGACAAAAGCTGCAGCAGGAAGGAATCAGTGAAGAGACTATTGATAGGGACTAGGGAGATGTACTATAGTGAGACATCAGACCATAGAGGAGACATTGATAAAATTCTGTAAACTCAAAGTTGTAAGAAAAGAGACATTATATTTCTAAAACTGTATCTTGCTGAGTTGTAGAATCTTCTAAAGCAAACCAAGCTGTATTTCAGGTGGCACTCCCAAACTGTCTAGGGAGACTGACTGTGTCTGACAGATTTTGATTTTATGGCAGTGTTTGTATTTTATGAAAGAATGACATTAGTCCTTTTTTTTTTACACATATCTTTGCTATATCTGTCTTCACTGATTTTTCTAAGAAATCAACAGACTAGATGTCAATCAAACCTTCTAGCACCACTCTATATCAGAACATATTTTGCCTCTTTTTTCTTGTTGTTTTGCTTTTGTTTATATTTTCTACCTTCTCTTACTTTGTATTAAGTATTTCCAGACTCACTGGAACCTTTAGGCAATATCCTGTGCAGCTGCTATAAAAACAACTGATGGTGTTTCACAATGTGAAATGTTCTTGTAGCATTTGTCCAACTACTAATGTAATAGTTAATCTTAATACTGCAACAGATTGCAATTTTTAGTTTCACTTTTTAGCAAGCAGGGTATCTGGATCATGAATGTGGAAAAGGAATATGAAATGTTTTCTTATTCCTCTTAATGACAGCTATATATAAATAGCCATGACTATAAAGGATAAACGATTCATTGTGAATAACACTTGTTAATTTAGCTAATTTCCTTTATTTTAACAGGTAGCTTATGAACAAATCCTAAAGCCCGTTACATATTCACAATTTCTGAACATTTGTGGTTTTGTTTGGAGAGAACGGTTCTTGGCATATTGCTGTTTCACCAATTGTTCATCAGAGGAATTCTCTATTCACGTAGTTCATTGAGTTACCTATGGCTGTGGCCTCAATAGCTTTCTGCATTCCACTGCAGGCTGCTCATTCCCCCTCCAAAGCCAGTTACACTGGCCCAGCTCTGCAGTGAGCAAAATCAGGGAGCTGACCTACCTGAAGAGAAAATGATGTGTAAAAGAAGAGACTGGGGACAACTGCAGTGAGAAGGAAGCTGAAAGAAGGGTTAGTAGAGGCAAGCTGGGTGAAAAAAAGGAGGAGGATAGGCATTTCAGCTGAGCCAGTGTTCTGGTCTGGCCTACCACGTTGCCCATATTTGCCCATATGCTGGCAAATACCAGGGGTTAGCAATGGTTGAAGATCGGACTGCCTGAATGGTTACCCTACCAACAAAACATGTCAATGTCTAAGGTTTGCAGGGTTTGTTTTCTGCTTTCTAGTTGCTCATGTGCTAGCTTTTAACACTTGAGAAAAACAACAAGCTAATAGAAATTCATGTATACGTGCTTTCTTAGACGAACAGGCTAAAATCTGAAAAACTGGTGATACTTCCAAGTGGATTTTTTTCAGACAGTGATTAATCAACTATAAGATGATAATAATCATAACTGTGAATTGAACTTGGAGACTGTTTATAAAAGCATTTGTAAAAATTCCAATTGTTTTTGGCTTATCTTTATAATTTGCAAATTAATGTACAGATTCAATATTTTTTATAGCAATAGATCTCTGAGACATATTAGGGAGAAAGTTCTGCTGTGTCTATCACTTTTCTAGGTAGGTACAAAACAAAAAGGACAAATTTAACTCTTTCAGTAACTTCCTCTGCAACAGAAAACTTCTATTACAGGATGTTGAAAAAATAAAATGAAGAAAGGTTTGATAGTACTCCTTAAGAAAGAGTTCTATGTTATTTTTGAGACAAAATATGGCTGCAGAGAAAGAGATTATCCTTATAAAGATTAATTATCCAGACTTCTCAGGAACCTATTTCTTTGCACAGCTGTGTGTTAGAGGAAAAGGAATTAGGCACTGAATGAGAAAAAACGAAACAAAACAAAAACCAAAACCTGTAGGAAGGAAATGTTTAAGTAAATTTTTTAAGCCTTTAAATATTTCGAAATGACAGTTGGCATAATAGAAATAGCAAAATAGGTATGTCCTGTGCACCTTCCTGTGTTCCTCTCCAGCGTACAACATATGAATTTAGCTTCTAACTGAAACATTATGCAACTGACTGGTGTAGTACATAAAGAATATTTTAAGAAGTTTTTTCATTTCCCAGTCAGATTCATAATGGAAAATAATTTTAAAAAATCTGACACTGTTTACAATATGTAAATTCACATTGCCTTTTATCTTTTAACTACTGAATGTTTAATTTAACAACTTTTCTTTTGAAACCTAAGTTCCCTTGGTGAGTAAGGGTTATGAGGGATGCTTTCTGGTCCTCCTGACTACCCTTGAATGATTTAAATCTGCTCTTTAGATGCTCTAGATCATTCCAGTGATTCTTCAACATGCTCTGTGCCACCAGCTAGATGATTCTACATAAAAATAATGGAAAGGAGATAACATTTTTCCTTTGGTACATGAAGCATACACTCACACTTCATCACTCAGTATAGTTATCTCAGTGTAAATTGGTTAGGACAACACAGCATTGGCCAATGTGCTGACTCAACTTGTTTAGAGGAGGTAAGATGAGCATTTCTATTTTCTTTACAGTGAAAGCACAATCTATGGCTCATGGAACAGTAAGTAGAATGGCTAGAACAAACATGTTTTTGCCACCTGTGAGCTCCTTAACAAAGGCATTCTCAAAGAATTCCTTTCTTAAGGACCAGTTACATAGCTACAGTTAGTTTTCTATTATTGGTGTGGCAAATCTGTTTAGAGAATTAACTTCTATTTAATGCTATTTTTGTTTAGAAATTCTGAAAGTGTTTGTAAAACTCGCAAGTGCCTGTTGGCTAGCAAGATGGAAAATACTTTGGGCCCCCCAAAAGCTGTTACACATGTTCTATGAAAGAAATAAACCAATATAAATACCTAGTAGATCAGATACCAAAAGGGGATATTCAAGAACATGTGGCAAGTTTTGTACAACCAATAGAATTCTTTTCTTGCACACAGACAAAATAGATTGCAGTTGCTATCTAGTAGACCTCAAAAATCAAAATAGGGAGACTCTGCAACAAGGGAAAATATTGATTTCAGTATAAATCTAGTCATATTGCAAAAGGGAATCCTGCAAACTGTGAGAGCAGAGATTAGAAAATAAATGGAATTAACAAAAGTTCCCATTACAAATCACATCTCCCTCCCTGCTCTAGACTCAAGTAAGGAACACTTCTATTTGCTGTATAGCTTGTATAACATATGGCCACAAGGTGTTCTGCAGAACTCAATATAAAATCCAAATGGAGTTCATTTCTAGCATCTCACTGGGATACTTTAGCAGCCTTCCCTCTTTGTCAGATGTCCTGCAGTGACTGTCATTCAGGCAGCCCTGAAGGGCAGTCAAGGTCTGGCACAACCTATTTTTGATATGCTGTCAAATATTCATTTAGAGGGGCCAAGATCAACATTCTGCTAAATCTCAGAAAAGTCTTAGGAGCTGAAGCAGTAGCGGAGGGTGCACAAGTGCAGATGTGCCTTAGGGCATGCCTAGGTAGTCAGGTGCAGACAGCTGCATCCCAGCTGTGCTTGCGTGTGGAGCCACGTAGCTGGAAACAAGCCAACAGCAGTTTGGAAGCTGCATAACCACACTAGCATAAGACTGAAGCAGAGATGGCATGAGCATGGCAGACCTGCCCATGGGCATGTGGCTAATCCAGCTGGCTGAATATGCTCATATGCTTGAAAACAGCCAAATGGCTAAATACCTCACTGAATTAGAGCTCAAATTTGGGCTCTTTTTTTTTTTTTTTAAAAAAAAAAAAAACCCACAATGCTTTTTAGAACATTTTGCTTTAGGGAACCACTGGCACCCAGACACAAAGTAATAAGCACCTATGACAGGAATAATTAAAATGTTACAAAAAACCCAGAATGAAAGAGAAAAAAAAGCCAAAATGTTTAGAATCTTAGGGAAATACACATTTACCAAGTAAATAATAGGGGGTTCTAAAAGTCTCCAATAATTAACATAAATCTAAACCCTCTGGTGTTCATTCTCAGGAGAGACATTTGAGATAGATGTACCCAAGAGAATGCAACTGATGAAAGGGAAAATATTCCAATCTCCTGGCTAAACAATGTGCTTTGTGTAGGTTTTTATTAAATATTTTAAACAGGAAATTAAAATAAATTGATAATTGTTGCATGATGCTCAGATATCAACGTGGTAAGAATGTTTTAAACATCGTACCATACCCCAGAAAATTAAAAGTTGATGTTAATGGTTCACATTTAACAAACCTATTATCCCAATTACTACAAATAACAACATCTAACACTTACAGTGCAGCTCTGGAAATATTTTCAGAAGTAACATTATGAACCCAAACTCAGAGGGAATGTTCATATAGGCTAGATATTTGATGACTTAAAGGATGAAGGGCTATATACTGCTGTGTTTTTTTCTAAAGATCCCAAAGAATTAAAATCAAAGAAGGCATTCTGATTTTTTTTTTAGACTTCTTTTACGCTCTTCCTTCTTGTTTTAGTATATTCTAACAAGAATTGAACTCATCTTTCACAGCATTAAAACATTTATGCATGACTTCAAGTCACAAAACTACTAGGAACTCCAGCCACTTCCAAAGTGAAAGGTGACAAGACTGGACTACAGTTCAGACTAGGAAGTGAAGCATATCTTATTTCATGGGAGCTACAAGAGAATGCTACAATATCATGTTTTTATCCAGCAGCTTGAATTAAGGCAGTGTCATCATTAACTACAATAAACCTTCTCTCGCAGACTTTTCTCGTGTACTTGCTCCATTATACATATGACAAACAAACTAAAACTTGCATTATTAATTGTGTGGCGGCTGAATTAAAAAACAGACTGTAGTTTAAAAGCAACCATACTCAATGATTGTAAAAGTCTTTTCCAACCTAAATGATTCTATGATAAACTTGGTTCCAACAGGGTTAGTTTTTCCTTCTTAAAGAAAATGGTAGAACACTCTACTTAAATCCTCAATCACCAGGCACAGGTGATGGTGTTGAAATGAGTCTTGTCTGGGTAAATCGCTTGTCTTAGCCTTTCAGTTTTCCCTTAACCCATAATTACTTTGTGCAGTCTCTCTCTCTCTCAACTTATGTCAAACACAGGCCAAACACAGTATGGAATCTGAATTTCAGGTCTTCAATGAAATTTAAAAGTACTTTGTCAAGTTAACCTTTTGCTACACTAGTTTATATCTCACCAGCTGCCTTGAAATTTGCTCACCCAATTCCTGAAAAGCCTCACCACCAGGAGAGCACAGAGCCGTGAGGACTTGGCTCCTCTGTTTTTTTTGGTGTTACTACGTAGAGGATTGCCCTGGAGAAAATTTTCCATGAAACAAAAGATTCACTGAAATTTAGCTTCAAATGCAAACGTCACAGTAGGGAATTTTATCACTAGTTTCTCTAACAATAAGATCAGGCCACTTTCCTGGATCTCCCAAGTCTCAGAACTCTACATTATGTCATTCTAAATATTATAATTGTTATTTGTCAGAAGCCTGAGAAATGTGCTAGGCATGTCCAGATATAGATAAAAGGATATAATCTTGAAAATATATGGAAGGCTTATTCTGTTTCCATACTGCCTTTTAGAGAGTTTAGGAAATAAGCAGGTGTCTCATATTGAACTCATGTGTTAAGTCAAACAAAATATCAAACCCTGTCCTAGTTCCTACATTCACAGTTGGATGCAGACCTTTAGGCAGTTCTCTTAGCAAAGATACTCTTTTGCAAGAGTAAAACAAGTTTTGCTTATGTATTTCTACATGAAAATAACATGTTGAAGGTTGTGAAATATTATCTCTATGTTTTAGGTACTTTTCTTGAAATGTTTTCCAGGTTATAGGTACAACATGGTATGGCAGTTACTGATGTGCTGGAACTATATTCTTCCGGTGAATGGCAGAGTAAACAGGTACACAAAACATGCATACATGTTCATACATCTGATAGTCCTTCCCTAACACTGTAAAAAAATTCCATCTTTTCTTCTCAAATTTTCTAACTTAATTTTCAGTCTGCCATAAACCTGTGTTTAAACTCTCTATATAAACAATTTGATACATTACATGTACAGCAGCTAAATTGTCTGTGCAAAGAACTTACATCTGAAAGAAATCTACTTTATATCTGAAAAATAGTGAAGGCAAGCTTTAAAATTGAACAAGTGTTTTAAATAGAGACAAAATAAATTACTACACAAATAGTACTCATGTATAAAAGTACTCTTAGCATGACAGCTTAACATGTTTTAAGAACATTAAATGTCCGAATATCCATGTGAGATAAGTATCATCATCATAATAGAAATGAGTAGAGAAACTTTTTGTTCCTATTTAGGAACCACTGTAGAACCTTATGATGAAGTCCTGGCCTCAGCTATGGAGTACAAGCTATTAGCTTCTACTTGAAGTAAAATGGTTGTTTTTCTGCTTTCCTGGAAAAGCTAGAGAACACCCTCATCAAGTGTCAACTCTGCATCAGACCTACTTGACCTCTTTTCCAAGTGCCAAAAAAATGCTATGATGAATGTCAGACTGTACAAACTATTTTGGAATTTACAAAGGTTGACTAATGTTCTTGAATTACACTGGTTGCAGATTACTATTCAATCCATCTGTAAGGTATTCACCATGATGAAAATTTATTCTGATAACAACCTATCTGTGCTAAATATATCTTAAGCTGGGGAGATATGAGTCATTATCATCATGTTTACCTGCTTTCTCAATAGTTAAAATTCTTTTAAATGCATTTTTATTTTGTTTCTTTCAGTATTTCACTCCATGCCTTGCTGGGAATTGGTTAAACTATAAGCTTAAAAAAAAATTGATTGAGTATGCAAGAATATCTAAAGACAAAATGAAAAACTTTTCAGAGTGATTATTACACATTGTCTCTTTTCTCTTTCTTTTAAATATTTCCAAACAATGTAAGGAAAAAAAAGTTAAGAAAAAGCATAGTTTTCAAGCTTTGGAATGTGTTTGTATACAAAGTATATCTTTAAGGGTAAATAACTTGACAGTGTCAGTGACTGATATAGCAGAAATGTCACACTTTTTCTACAGATCTAAAAACATTGCTGAACACTGGAATTTAATATTATTTAATATTTATGGAATAAAGGCATATGTTTAAAATGACTGGGTTATGTGATTCTCTTGTGTTGGGATATTGCATATATTTTCCCTTCATTTAGTGATTTTCACCTAATAGAAAAGAAAATATATCCTCTGAACTCTGACTCCTGCAAGGTACTGCTTCTTTACTTCACATTGAAAGTAATGGAAAATAATGTTTATCTTTCCAAGAATATATTGTTTGTTAAGCACCTATTTCTGAAACCAGAAATACTACTTCGGTTTTCTTTCTCCAATGAAAACAGTGATTTTGTGACCAGTAAGAACTTCGAAAACACTGATATGAGGCTTTCTTCCTCATATTTAAAAAAAAAACCAAACCACAAAAGCTAACCCCTTAATTTCTGTACAGAAAGGAGTCCTCCGGAACGCCTTTAACAGCTAAAACTGATTATATATATACAATCTCAGATAGATAGTGTAAGATTTTTAAAAGTAAATTTTCTTTTCTAAATTTCATGTAGCATACTTAATTATTAATATTATCATTCTTCTCATCTCCATTAATGAAAACAGACTTGTATCCTTTTGGTTATATTTCACTCAATAAATACATCAGAAATCAACATCTTGACTTCACTTTCACTTTGTGAACACCACTAAGAAATTACTATTTCTGTATTACCATTTTGATCAGATGAGTTGGACAATACATTAGTGCTATAAATTACATTTTCCTGTAGCATTAAAGATTTTTTTCCACATCCCTTTAAAATTATGATATGAAACAATGTAGAAGCAAGGATTAATCCAAAGCAGGCTATGTTAAAAGACAAAAAATAATCTGTAGACTTATTAAACTTTTTTTTTTTATCTTGAGGAAAAAAAAAATTGCCAAATCCTACTTGCTCATAGTGCTTCTCTGATTTTAGGTCAGTATTCTTGTTGGAGTTCTAAGTACTACAAAGGTCGGTCAACAAACTTTATGGGTCAAATTTGGACTGAGAAAAACAGGTACAACTCTGATAAAGTTAACTTAATTGTTCCTGGTTACATCAATGAGAAACTTGGCTTTTTATGGTCTATTAAAAATGAGAAAGAGAAAATGCTAACAAAGGTTTAACTATGTCATGCTTCATATCTACTTTATCTTAAAACATCTACGTTTGGTTTTTAATTGTAGTGGTGTTATGTAAAGAAATACGACCTTATAGGGCATTTTCAGAAATAGAACAGTCTATATATTAAAAGGCAGCAAATGATTCATAACTGCTTAGCGGTCAGGCCTGTGGGGCCATGCTTCCCATGTGAAATTTTTTTCTGCATTGCAAACTCTTACATTAAATTGTGATAAATGAAGAGCGGAGGCTATTCATACAAATCAATGACTTTAGTGTATGTGTCATTAGCCTGAGAGATGCAGGCAGCGGTCACTACTATAAATCATGTGATGATCTGCTGTCTGCGACTCGATGCAAGCAAGCAGATGCATTAGGAAGGTTAAAGAATGAAATTAATCTGTGCATTTCCCTTTCTTTCTTTTTTTTTTCCCTTTAGTCACCTGGTCATACGGAAAGAATTAAAATCACATGATCCAAAGTTAAACCAGCTACTGAAGAGTAAATTGGCTAAGTTAGATGTCACCTTTCAACTCAAAGTTAATTAAATATTAATGGCATTAATTTATTCATCATCATATGAAAAGTAAAATATATAGAACAGGTAAAATCCACCAGTGCTCCTCACACAGGAGTTGATATTATTAATTACTTTTAATGTAGACTGTGGCACAAGACCATGTGTAAGAGATCAAGTACACCACAAAACGTTCTCCGATACATTTAAGTGCAGCATATTTCTTTCTTCACATTTTATAAATCCAGTGCTTAGTAACCCATGGCCATGCTCCTCATCCCAATACCTTGGAGTAGGTTATGAATATGAGTCAGGTTGAATGTATTACTGATGATAGAATACATTTCCAGATATCTGTGACTGGGTGTGTTAATGGTGATAGTGTGCAAAAAGGGTCAGGGACAGTAAAAAGAGATATGGACAATATAATTTTAAAACGGGAATTAATGAATTTGTGAAGGCCATATTTGATATAAATGTTAGGCCAAAGCCTTCAGTCTTTACTCAATACCTATTCAGGCAAAACACCCTCTGACTTCAGTGATAGATTTCCTGGGATGAAGACTAAATATGCCCCAGGAGTCAAATTGTCTCTTACTTTTACAGAGGAAGAAATTGAGAAGATCGTGGAAGAATCCTACCCCCTACTGCACCCGTGTAGATCCTGCAGGGCGTGATACATGTCTCCTTTCCCCCAGGTCCACCCCTTCCCTTTTGCAGTCTTACATTACTTAGCAAGAAGCATGCCAATATGTTACAGACCAGGTGACATGGTGAAGCAGTCTTGCCCAAGAATAACAACACTCAACATGCTTATGCGTAGGTCTGCAGTGCTCCCAAAGTCAAGGATTACATTGGTAAGGACTTCAGGGTTTGGTCTCTTACCACTAGTACAGACTGTAATAAGGAATCTTGAAAAATGTTTTAAAGACTCTGCTTTAAGCTAGCAGTTGACTCTGGACACAATCAAGTATGAAAGCAAATTAATGACAGAAGTGGCTGCATTTCGAAGGTGCTTGAAGCAGTCCATGTGCATAAAATAGTGCAGAACACCTTTACGCTTATGAAGGGCACTATAAATCAATAAAGTATAAGTTAGCTTGGACAGTGATAAGATAAGTATTGCATGTGCTTAATTCACTTAGTTATCCTTCTGAAAAAGATAATACACTCAATGTAGACATATTTCAATTGAATTGATAGTAGATCAGGACTGCGAAAGCCTAGAGACTGAATTATTTTTATCCATCCTATCACGTATAAGGATGAAGTTGCAAGCAAAATCAAAGTCAGAAAGGTCTTACTGTCTGTTACAACAGCATATCTACTCTCCCATATAATGAAATATACCAAAATTAATAATAACTATTAAAAAGAAATATTCTGTTATGGTGCAAACTTATAGGAGGTTAAGAACTAATGACATTAAGTTAGATTTCTAAATTCCTCAAAGGCAAAAAAGCACAAAATCTGCCCCATATAACTGCTCAAAGACCACAAACATTATTATTAACTAGAGTTGCCTAATAAAAGTGGGGGACAATTGCAGCCAGTAAATTTAAAATTACTCTGAGTTGATTCCTCCAGTAAAGACAGTCTCTTGTGTATTGTTCCATTGTCACTTAATTATCACATTGACTTTATATGAATTTATCTACATTTGGTAGCATTAAGTTTAGGGCACATACACATTTTAAGTTAATTTTCCCCACCATCACTTAGTTCTCCAGTTGATACCATCTAGTCATCAGGAATTTGTTACTTTATGTCTACACCACTCATTGAAGTGTAGTGCAAATCCCATACAGAGATTTTGGGTTGCTGGTAGAAGCCAAGCTGTAACAATACAGAGTTTAGAATACTCAAATTATCCCAGACCTACCTTACAATTTACCTGCACTGCTCTGCAGCCTGCAATGTGAGCAAATCTCTCTAAAGAAGGCATGATCAGACCCAACTTAGGTAGCGGACTAAGACAAAAGAAGAAGCAGCAATGTCAAACACATTAATGTAGAAATTTCCTATCTCCAACTACACAACTGGTTTACTGTAATGTGGCATAGGTATCTTTCAACATAGATTATGTAAAAAGACAAACAAGCACTTAACTTTAATGACAGACCTAAACATCTCTGACCAAGTGCTTAAAGTTAGGTACATAATTAAATTAAATATCTCTGTTGGCCAAGCTAAGGCCTTCAAGTCCAGCGGCAGCAGCAGCAAGCAGCTGTCCCAGGCTGCAAAGGATCTGTCCAGCTCCTAACAAAGATAAGAGTAATTGCAGTGTTCTATTAGATAATTTTCCTTACCCATGTAAATGCAGTGATTTTAGGAATTCATATCATATTTGCTGCTCAATTTCATGGGAAGTTCTGTTTCTGCCATTGTTTCAGATTCTCGTCTATTTTCTACCAGTTGGTGAAGCAGGAGAGCGCTGTATTCTAAATACAAATAGACCTGTAATGCAAAAACAAGAGATGGTTTCTCACTTTAAAATTTAAGGAAATTTTTGAAAACTTTTACTATAATTGCCTATCAGGAAGCCGAAAGGAGTTCTGAAAAACTTTGGTAGCAACCTGCAAAAGTCTCTCTCCATCAACATCTGAATATGCATTTAAAAAAAAGAAAAATATTGTGTGGATGAAACTGCTCCTTCCTTTTGGAGCAAATCCATGCTTCCTTTTCAGTGACTAATTCCTGATTTTTATATCACACATCAATTTTGAGTAAATGCCAAAAAAGGAGGCAAAAGCTCTTTACAGTCAGTTGATAATTTTATACTGTAGGTTTCAACTGTGGGTCGTCAGGAAACCTGGTTTTCATTTTTAAGTGTTACATTAAGAAAATAATGTATTTCTTACAAAATCAGCTACTTTACTGGAATGCCTGATCCCACACCCAGTTTCTTTGCCTGTTTTAGGGTCAGTTGGGGAATGTACTCCATGTTGTATGACTGAGTCAGACTCCTTCCAAAACCATATGTTAGCCATAGTATGAATCACCTGCTACCTTGGTATTTCCTCAACACAACTACTTCTTTCCAGTCCCTCCCTCACACTGGATTCCATCATTCTAGATACTGATTGCTCTCATTTCCAATTATCTTCAAAGTAAAGTCACACAGTACCTTACTGAATTACCTCAGCTCCCTACATATGTGTCCAAGAGTTTCTTGTTCATGCAGCCTCACTTGGTCCTCTCATAAGACTAAGGATTGATCTATAAGGGTCGGAGTCAGCCAAACCCTTAAACAGCAATTATATGTGCTTTAAATTGCAAAAGACCCTTCTTATGGTCAAAAAAAATAGCAAACTTGTTGATGTCTCTTTACTGGTTCTGTCTAAAGCATGCTGATGAATAGGTGTTGACATTGCTAAACAAAGGTATTACTGACAGATTACATCCAGGAACCTGGACTGCAGAAGGAGGGCAACGTAGATCCTTGGGCTTGCTGTATCTCCCAATTACTACACAAAAGACTAAAACACAGGGTCATGGATAAAAGTGAATAAATGTTTCTAAATTCTTATCTTAAACACACTTAAGCTTAAAGCTATTTAATTGAGGATTTAAAAGCATGTATGCTTTATGAAGCTGTGGCTACCTGCTTCATTCTCTTGCTCTTATTTTTGCTTTTATCCTTTTAGTCTTGAAGAAGCCTAATTAGAAGCTTGAACAGGGCTCTCTCTCCCTGCCCTTAAATCAGTAATTGGCTTCAGTGCAGAGACTGTCAGGAAATTAACACATCACAACATGACAGCTGTTAATTTTTTCTCCTTATTTGTCATATGAATCACTGCTGATTTGCCAGAGTGCATAACAAATTAGTGGTCTGTAATCAGCGGCCTCTCTCCTGTGTGCAGCACCTACTTGTTTTTCCCCTTTTCTCCTGAAGTCCATTACTTCACTGCTTCAGCAGGAATGACTGTTGCTAGGTGTGTCATTGTCAATAAATCAGTATAAGCAAATGCTAAAAGCGCAAGAAGCTCTTTAAACTTTGATGAAGGCTTTTAGTTACATTTTTAAACTTACACTTGAACTGGATTTTTTTTTTAAACTGTCAGTCCCTGCCATAATATACTGTCAAGTCTTCCAGTATCATCTTAAGCACTATATTCTTCATAATGTAGAGTTAAAAATATGATTTGCAAAAATTAAAAGAGGATATTTTTGTGAAGACAGCCCTGCTGTGGACCTTATGCCAATAAATAACAATTACAGACAATACACAGTGAGATTTTTCCTGTTGTCTTGAGTTATATTTACAGTATTTTTGTATAATAAACTATTTAACATAAATCAGTGTGCTTCACACACAAATAGAATTATACATACAAAATAATATCTTGTGTACAAATATAAACCCACAAAATTTGGAAAAAGTTAGTTAAATGCTATCTCTCTAGATGGTAATCTGATACAATCTGAATATTTTTGGCCAACTTTTTCTAGTTTCTGTGTTTTACAAATGATTATGTATATAAAGACATGAGAAGAATATGCAATAGTATGCAAAGCTGCAGCACTTCTCCCCATACCTCTGAACTATGCTGTGAACTATTCACTTGATAGTGTAAGAGGTCTGTTGTTGGCTTTTGTTCACAAAGATTGGAAAGGCTTTGGAAATACGAACTGGAAAAATTGAACCCTAAATTATCTGATGTATGTATCTAAACTGAATGGACCCATTATATGTTCAGTATCTCATGTCTCAGATAAAGTAAAGTAAAACCAGGAATATCTATTTTTTTAAAAAAGGATATACTGTGGACCCTGTTCTGTATTTCCTAATTTTTAGTGAAACATGCTTAAATTGAAAGCTCCAAATGATTTTTAAGTGTTCATAAAATATTTCCTTATAGTTAACCTGAATAAACTACTTAAAAGCACAAAACAATGGAAAACATGGAAATCTATATTCTGAAGCAAAATGCTGCACCATACTTTGTATACATCACACCTTTTACTCAAGACTCAAACACCTTTTCCTCCAGAAAGACATGAAAAAAGTATCCTCCACCTCAGACAGTACCTGCACACCGTCTTTCTGAATTTCTGAAGAATCACTGCTTTGTGCAACTCTGAGGTCAGCAAGGTCATCTTCCCACCAGGAGGCAGGTAGGGGAATCCTAACTCTCTGAGATCAGTCTTGTAAGACACTGTTCCCGATCCAGCAAAGTACTTACACACCTGCTTTGCTTTTAAGGTAAGCAGGTATTTAAGTATCTGAGAGACAAAGTGCTCACTTCCTTACAGCACTGAATGCATCTGTTTATGAGTAAGATTTATTTCATGATTCACAGACATTGCACAATGAAGCAGTACTCTAACTCAATGGGTATTATTAAAATTTTCTGTAAAACTACTTGATAATTATAATTTTAACATTTCAAAGTCTTTTCAGAAGAATTTTCCCTACAGTTAATTGGTGGTTTATATTTACATGTTCATACAAACATGAAATGGTTATTTTCATGACAATATCTGATTACTTTAAAAATCTAAGGAACTGGATCATTTCTTATCATTACATGCATTTTCTGCTATAATTTAAGTTTAAAAAAAACAATGAAGGTTTAACTACTTGTAGAAGTTTTAAAAGAAGCCTCAATATTTGCACTCTTAAATGCAATTTGAGTTTTTTAAAAAGATTTTTCCTTCAACAAGAAAAAGCTAAGTGCTTCAGAAATTTTGTTTTGTTGTTCAGTTTTAATAAATATATTTTTGAGTAAAATGTAAACTTTCCATTTGCTTCATTATGCCTTGGCTTAAAAATGCAACTTTAACTTTTTTATTTACATTACAGAATCAGTTACCCTGAAAAGACCTGAAATTAGTGATTATAAAGTGTATGTAGTATAGGGCAACTCTTACACCCTTTTTGAAATGCCACTACAAAGTGAATCTCAATACTGACTAAAAGGAGTTCCTTGACCTACTGTAGTACCAACACACAGAGGGACTGTATTAGGCATCTAGAAGTCTTTAATAGGGCTTCTGTAGCAGACAGCTTTTGTGCAGAAAGGTCACGAGTGAACAATGTTTACTGAGTCTATAAATTACTATTATTTTAGCCTCAGCAGATTCTACATGTCAAAAGCAGTACTAAGAATATTGTGATGAACCAATATCTGTTTCAAAATTCAGCCTTAAAAACTCCATTTTCCATTCTGTTACTACAAATTGAGAAAAAGCCAGAAAAACACAACTAAGAACAAAACCATAACAAAATCCAAGTCACACAGATACACTGAACAACACTATGTTACCTCCAGGCTTTTATACTTCCTGTCATGAGGAAAATAATTGTACAACAAGTGTGAGGTCACAATGTAGTTGTGCAGCATATGTAGACTTGTTTGCTCATATTTCTGCTTTATCAGCACTTCTGAATGTACCATCTTCAAAAGATATCATCACTAATTAAAATTCAGGACAGAGAAAATACCAGTTGTGCCTGGTCAGAAAAGGAAAGAGTTGGCAGGTTACAGTCAATGAAGTAGCTATGCTTTGCTAAAGCTATGCTTTGCTTGTTGTTGGGCTCTCCATATTTCAGGGTGACACTTAAGATTTCCATTAGGTCACTTGTGTTACTGACACTTACTTAAGTGGTGAGGGCTGGAAGGGACAATGTATGTTTGCGGTGCATACAAGTCAGCCATTGTAGTGGTGTTTAATAAATTATAAGCAGAAGGAATTAAACCAAGTATAGTAGACTTTGTGTTCATTATTAAACTGACTTTCTGCTCCCAAGAAGATTTCAAGAGCCTGTTATCAGTGGTGTTGAAATTAAAAACAATGCATGTGGCCGTGACTGGAAATATACATTAAACCAGCATGGATATTCAAATAATGTAATGAGATATTCTTAAGGGCAATTGGCAGTAGGAAATTTACTGGGAAGTTGCCAGCTGTGACTGTGTTCTAGCATCATGAATCTAGAGAAAGATTCCTTCAAAAGTTGTAAAAATTTTCAGAAGTTAAAAAAAATCAGCAAAATTTGTACATGCAAAGGCCTTAAAAGTAGGAATCTTCCCCTAAGGGACGTAGAAAGGGAATAGACAGGAATTATTTCCTATTAAGACTCTGAAATTCTGAGGGTCACACCAAGACACTGAAAAGAATCATCATGTTGATTTACCAAGACATATAAACTAACATTCTAGCTCCCTAGGTATCCAACTTAAGGCCTTAAAGAAGCCTTAAGGAATACATGTAATGAGCTTTACACTCTCTTGCTTTCATTTTTTCTCCTTCTCCTTCTCCAGTAAACACTTTCTAAAAATTCCACAATAAATATTTTTGATAACTTCTGTAAAATAATACTTTAATGCTTGTTTTCAGATAATTAAAAAAAATATATATGAGTGGGAAGGACTTGGGCAATGATTTTAGGAATCTTATTACACAGAAAAAGGAAGGTTCTTTCCAAAATGAGGAACTGGGTTTATTCAAATGCCATCTTATCAAGACTTGCTGTGCTAATGCCTGAAACTTTAACAACATTTCACTCTGCTTCATCAATAAGAGAGATAAAAAGGACTTATTTCCTTGTCTAACATCGCTCTTTAAAAATATTAAACTTTTGAGTTTTTTATTAATGTTCTTTCATGGCCTTGAAAAATGCACCTGTAAAGATATCTACTTCCTAATATCAATAAGTTAATATCAGTCTAGTCTTATCTAGTGACTACTGGCAATTAGTACCAGGAAAGAAGAACGAATTAGAAGCTGTTTTGTATATCAAATCATCACAGCATTTCAAAACACCTTTTCTGTTTAACACAATATTTCTGCATTCTCTTATGGTATGCTATAATATGTTTAATTACAATGCCATTAATTTGTAAAAGTCATATTGTCCATCTGGGGTCCTCCAACTGTGGAAGAGTATTTTCAAAATTGGAGAACAGTATTAACACCTGTCAGAATGTAAAAGGCTGGCTCAGCCTTCAATTAAAGCACTGCCAAACGTATTTCTTTCTGTCACAGTATTTTTTAAAGGTATAATGCAGAATCTCAGCTCTGAGGGAAAATTAAACTACAAAACAAGGACAAAACCCATTGTACTAAGTAAAACAGTAGAGGGAAGGCTGTAAAAAGGTGTGTAAAAGTTAAATCAGTAGAAAGTGGAAGCAGTTTCTACTGGTGTAGTACCATGATAGCAGCTTGCTGACATCAGCTCAGTTCCTCACATGTTTGATATCTTTTCAGAGAGTCAATACAGTATTGCTTCTCACAATTATCACTTAAACCAAATGCCTGACAAGAGCCATATCGTCAAGTTCCAGTGCAGTACAGTCAGTCATTCTACGACAGAGAAGGGTAAGTTTAAATTCTGCTGATGTCATGCTTGATTAATCACCGAACTGAACTGCAGCAATTAGAAGGGAACTGTACATGGTCTGGGTGATGGTACAAAGGATGGACTGGGAGATAGCTGGCCATCTAGGAAGATATACAGCCCTTGGCAGGGACTGCTAGTATGAAGCATGTAGAAGGTGAATAAAAAATGTCAGAGCTAAGTACTGTAGGTCTGGAGAACTGACACTGTGCTTGATGCTTAGCTTGCCTAATAGTGAGATTTGAGAGTCTAGAGAAAAGTAAACTATGTTGGAAAAAGGAAATGAGTGAAAAGAGATAGTGTCAATTCCACTGCATATTGGAGTTTAAAGAAATCTTGAGAGATCTTTGTATTAGGATAAAGCAAAGTCTTGAGACACAACAAAAATCCCCAAGATAATTTCTATTAGGTGTTCCTGGAAAGGATTTATACTAGAAGACACTCAAATGAGCTTCTGTAGCTCCAAAAATGATGTCTAGGTTGTTTTCTAGAAGAACAAGAATTGTGTTTGTTTACCTCTAGACCAGAAATTTCCTAGAAGTATAGTAGCATCCATTTTGTAAGACATGAAGCTGACAATGATACCCCTTAAGTGCCAGAATCCATTCTATTCCAGAAGGTAGTTCAGAAACTGAGCAACAAGAGGCCAAAAAGAAGAAAAGGCGGTACTGTGCAAGTTATTAAGCAGCTTTATAAAACAAAACAGTCCAATTTACTTTGGGAAAAATGGAGATTACTGTATTATTCTGAGAAAATTGCTAAACTTTTCTGCATTACAGAATCTCTCTATTTCACATTCAATATAGTAGGAAAAAAAGAAAATTGTGCAAGTCCTAAAATCTGGACTCCAAAGCTAAAGAATTTACTGTAAGTCACAGAATGTTTAGGTATTACATGACCTATAAACATTTTTGTTTCATGAGTGAATGTTTAATCTAGCACAATACTGTTCCAAAGGAAATCGTTAATAGCAACATTTTGTAGCAGTTGTGTGCATGTCCCCACTGGACCTCTAAATGAAGTCTGCATAAGGACTGTAAAGGTAGTAACCCTGCAGCTACAGCTATAATTATCAAGATTTAATGGTGTTTATGAATGACTTGCTATGAGTCAAAGGATAATAATATGTCTTATTAAAAATTTATTCTAAGTTATTTTTATAAAACTTTACTCATCTAGATGTCACCAATGATTGTTCTTTTAAATGAAACAATAGAACAATAAGGAATATTTAGTCTTCAAGAAAAATCTTAGCACGGGGTCACTATATAATGACTCAGTAAAAACAAACAAACAACATGTAATCATTGTAATACAGCAATTAAAAATGTAAGCCTAAAAGTGAATGCACTGAGTAAAAGGACTCTAAAAAATCAGCCTCTCAAAAAAAATATCTTTAGTAGCCATATAAAAATAATGCTAAACTCCAGTTTGGTGAAAACTTCCATCCATATTTAGATGCTGTCTGATTCACTAAGATAAATGACCACAGATCTTTTCAGCAGTTAATGGCTAAACATGATCCAAATGGAACTACAGCCACATGGCACATGTGATTAGTGGAATGGCTATCAGATCAACCACAAACCTGAATAAGCTAACATAACTCAAGATACATTAACTAATAATTCCCAGGAAGTAAACATTTCAAATTAAAGAAACACAAGGAATCTTATTTTCTTGACGAACAATGGCAATAGTTAATCATTACTCTGTTGCAATACACTTGTAATGAAATGGAACTTCATCAATTCTAAGTCATAGAAAAAGGAGGTGGAGAATCAAAATTATCTTCAAAAGTTTTTTTCAGTTACTGTTACTGCTTTAGCTCCAATAGAGCCACTTTAGTCTGATATTTATATACTCTTTTGACTCCAAATTTTAGTCTCAAGCATTATATTTAAAACACTAGCTAAACTTTAACAATCATGAGTAATTAAGGATTTTTTCTTCTAGAGCAAGTCTACATGTTGTGTTACTTTAGCATTCAGGTAAGAGAGGCAGCTATTTAAAGTCAAGACAAGATAACAAATATCAGGACTTAGAGACTCCAGATATGTGCCATTGACCTAATACTCATTTCTAAGCATTTTTAAGCTCGTAGGAAAATTAAATACATTATTTTAAAATATTCCCAATTGTCTTTCCCTTTTATTCATGACCAACTTCCTAAAAAGCTTTTAATGAAACTCTGAGACATAAACAATATGGTTAGTCAAGATGTCTGGTGTGTTTTTCTCTATTTGTACACTTTTGCCGACAGTTCAATGCAACCTATCAGTAATTTTGCCTGGCTTAATATTTTGGATTTCATATTGTAGCAAACAGAATCTTTTTACAATGAGAGTGGTAAAACACTGTAACAGGTTGCCCAGAGCAGATTGTAGATGCTCCATTCCCAGAAACATTCAAGGTCAAGTTGGAATGGGCTCTGAGCAACCTGATCTAGTTGAAGATGCTCTTGCTCATGGCAGGGGATTGTTGGACTAGATGACCTTTAAAGGTCCCTTCCAACCTAAGCTATTCTGTGATTCTATAAGGGGAAAGAGGCAGCAGGTGCAGCGAGAGAAGAAGTAGTAAAAGGGCGAAGTATGCAAGAAAGTATGAACATTCATTTCTGTTTTATGAATACTTAAGGGTTTATGATTAAAGTATGGTTTTAAAAACAGCATTATCAGAAAGCAAATCTGAAAAAGGACATAAATACACTCAAATCAACCATAGGCTCTGTATAAATGAATAATTGGAGATTTTTTTTTTAACTCATCACTCAGTTCTGATCCTTAGCTAACACTCAAAGAGATGTTGTTGTAAAGGTTAATTAATTAAAGTGCACAGAGATGATTATTTGAGAGCTGCTAGGTAAGTGCAAAGTACTTTTACTATAGGTTAATATTTTGCTCTTAGGGCACAACCGTGTTTGACACCAAGGTGCATTACTTTCTGAGACAAACAGTTTCAAAGCTCAGGGCCTTAATGCCACTTCCACGGAAGTAAATGGGAATCTTCCTGTGAGTGTTAAAGACCTGGCTCTAGGGATACAGCTGTATAGAATAAAGGTATCTCTTAGCTCTATTAGCATGTGCCTCTGGCTCAAGACAGCTAATCTGTCTTCCTTCATTGGAAAGGTAATGATATCTGCATACACACCATTAATATTTTTTTTGCTCTAGAGATAGGAGATTTGGGCTGCCTATTCCAGATGACACTTTGTCTCTGCTATTAGTACTTCCATCACATTACGGACTCTTGTTCATAGAACCTCATTTGCTAAGAGCTGTCTCAACACCACACAAGCACCTTGATCCTAATTTGACCCTCTGCAAATCTAGCTGACAGGAGATATGGTGCATAACCAAGAAGATACCCAAGAAGTCTGATATCAGCCTACCAGCAGAAGACATCTGTTTGATTAGGATGACTGAGCGAAGGGATGAAAAGCAATGGTTAGTTTCTTTGGAATGGACTTCAGTTCTGCTAAAGTGTAATTTAACTAGCCATATGAATAAGATGCTATGCTTTTACAGACTTGGACAAACATCTTTATTATTTTCTATTTAAGCAAATAAATGATAAGTTCAGAGATGGACTGAAGTCAGAATACAAAGTTCAACATTGGTTGGGCTTGCTTCTGGACTTTGACATCTATGATTTCACATATCACAAAAATGTAATTGTAGAATAGAACTATGGTAACAAGAATTTTCTCATAAGTACTGTAATAAGAATTATACACAAAGTAAAACCATGAAGTGGTGTGAACAGTGAGAAAGTAGGTCTTACTCACTGTGGCAAAGACATTTTTACCTGGTATAGCACACATAAGGTCCACCTACAGCACAAGATCCTGGAACAAATTTTCCCTTAAGGATCTGATGTTCTTTGTCCATTTCCTCTATAAATCCTGGAAACAGGCAGCTTTAAATTTCTGTTAAAAATGAACAGAAAGGAATTATCTATTAAAACATTACTTTAAGGACGATTTCAAAATTATTATACAGCTTTTATCTGTCCTTTTTTCCCTAATGAAGAAAACACCATGAGAAGCTGCTTCATTTCTCCATTATTATCTTTCAAGAAAAATTGAACTGTTCCAGGTAAATGAAAATGTAGAAGAAATGTAAACAGTGTTTTCTCAACTATTGTGTAGAATCACCTTATCAATTACTAAGAATACTTGAACACTGGTTTGGGAATACAGACCATTCTTTTCCAGATGATACAGTGGTAAAAAAATAAAATGCAGACAACTTTCTTCAACTTGTCATCACATAATATTTTAAAATGAACTTGTATATGAAACATTCTGGCAGGAGTAAAAAAGAATATTATTGAAATATTGATATACATTGAAATCCCTTTAATAAGAACAGCTATGATATTTCAATTTAGGCAAAGAGTTGTTTAAAAGAAAATAGTTTCTCTGTAACACTTTTGGGGGAACATTTATTTTCATTTCTCTACATTTAAGTTTGTTGTATTCATAATTATTTGTTCTCACCTCCTCTTCATTAAATGATGTTGAAATTAGAGGAATTTATTTTTCCTCTCTACCTCTTTTTCAGCAGAGGAGAGTAAAAGAGATGCAGGAGTACAGAGGGATACAGTTTCTGCAGATCAGATGTTGCCCTTACAACTACTACTCCTTGGTCTTACATGAAGCCAGTTATAGCCAAAGGAAGCTGTGATCAGATGTCAAATTCCTGAAAGTGTCATCGCCTCTGCCTCCAAAGCTGCTGTGTGTAACACCACAAAAGCAGACTCACAGTCCTATTAAAGGCCAATGTCCAGTCCTTCCCACTAGTATCCAAGGAATGATGGTTTCCTTCCTCCTATCTTCATAGTAAGGCCAACTACACACCCTGAGGGGCTTCCATACAAAATTCTGATTTTAGATGAAGAGAAAAACAAGCTCCCTTCTAGCTGTGATAAGTGATTAAAGGAAATCCAACTTGAATCAATTTTTAAAGTCTTTTCAGCAGTACTAAAGTTCCTGGGGAATGAAAGAAGAAAAGGAGTTACAACTGAGCCTTGTTCTTCAAGTCCAAACATTTGATTTTTTTTTTTTTTCTAAGTCTAATCAATTTTAAAGTCTAATCAACTGAATGATTGGGAAATAACTGATTAATGAGACAAATAGATATAAAATGGTTTGAAAGTGAAGTGAAAATGCAATTATCAAAAAGTCTGGTTTAAAATTACTATTTTTTTGTTTGGAAATTTTATCTAAAGATATAATCAAAGGATGGAATATAGTTGTTCTGATATATGCATGACTGAGAAGTCCCCAGAAATCCCATTCAATTAAGATCAGAACTCCCTAGCTGCTCAACTTCATAGCTCCATGGGGGGACAGAATTTCAGGAGAAACAAAGGATAGGAGTGAAGGCACTCATTCACATGGAGGATATTCTCAAGCTAAATTTTAATAGTGTGGAAATGTTTTATGATTTTAATGTATATACAACAATATTATTTTGGTCTCTTCTCTTTCCTATCTCCATTTCTGTCTCTTACTCCTGCATGCTTACTCCTCTTTGAAGCTTCCATGACTTGTAGCAACAAATGGAAAATATATTTCTATAAGATTCCTATCTTCTAAAAGAAACAAATTGACACAACAGTATGGGCAAAGCATGCAAATTTGCATACACTGTATACGCTCTTCCCCACAACTTGCCCACCATTATTTTCTACATGTTGTGAAAACCATAGACGTGAAACAAGAGAAATAAACTACAGGATATTTGTAACATATTAGTACCTTATATTTAATAATACTAGAAGCATACATTAAATTTAAATTACCTCCTATATCTGCAAGAAAAGAAAGACTACCTAGATGGTTTATGGGCACAAAGTCTCCAGGAAGTGTCACAAATTCACTTATGTCCTTAAGTAATGATTTTTATATTTGGATCTCTGATTTAGCTGAAAGATGTGTAAAATCACATACAGACAAGCAGGCAGGAATGAAGAATTCCCTACTTGACTATGCATCTTCTCATTCATTGTTTATTCTAGCAAATATATTGAAATATATTGTGAAAAGAAATGGACACCTAGTACTGGTGTTTCAAACAGTCATACTAAAAGACTTACATGCTGTAAGTCTTTCAGTTTCAGACAAAACTTTGCTGTTTTCTTCATCTGTGAGCATTGGCAGTTTAGCCACATAGACCTGACTTTTTTTGAAAATGAGCATTCCCAAGTATTTTGACAGAGGTCTGTGCTCCTGGGAAGCCGACAGTTGGATTATATTCCAATCTTTTTGGTTTCTTACAGTGTTAATAATTATAACCACAGTATGAGGGTTAGTAGTTGATTTTTTTTTAATCACTTGTTTCTGTGATCTTTTTTCAAAAGTCTTTTTGTGAATTTTCATAAAATTTTCCTTCCTTTTCTTTCCTTAAATTTTTCCTGAAACATTTTTCTGCAGTTTCACCATACACAAATATTATTTCAATTTATAATTCGAAAATTTTGAAAAAAGTATATTTAAAATATATTTTAAATTAAAATAATTGTATAGTTCACAAATGAAGCATTTCTTTCCTATTTTAGCATTTCAGAAATTAGCTTTTTTAAAAAAAATCCATTTTCTCTCACATTCAGAGTTCTTCTTTAATGTTCATAATTTCAAATGTTGATTTGTTCTGTGTTTCTCTCCTGTGTCAGCTCTAGCAGCTCAATTCTCCATTTTGTATCAAATTGTTATTATATAATTCCACTCCATTCATATGATGGCTTAAGTATTCTTTCACTAGATGAGCACATATTGTTTCTGATCAGTTCAACGTAGTCACTTGAAATCACACTTGAAACTAGCCTCTTCTCATGACCAAGGGTTTTTCTATAGGAAGCGCTCCCTGAGCGATGACCAGAATACTAACTCTTTGGTGAAAGAACAAAAACAACAGTAGTTTCTTGAGAATATTCCTCCAGTTTTACAAAGTCTCAAGCATTCTGTTTTCTTATCACGCTAGATATGGCTTTATTGTTTTGTCAGTAGTTACCAATTTCATCTCATCCTCATGAAGTCTTCCCTCTTCTCTCCAGTCCTGATGTAAATAAAGGACATCATGTAATAGATGTTGATTCCTTCTTTGATGTTGAGCTGTGAATTCAACTTCTGTTGCTCCCCCTGTACTTGCAACCAGGCAGTTCACAGTACCAGCAGTACTCTGGGTAGCAATAGAGATATAGGGAAGAGAGAGCGGAGTCCTTCTACAGAGCTTGCTGAGCAGAGCAGCTCTCACACAAGTTTTGTAATATAGCTCCTAGCAGACATTACTTAGTGGGAAGTTTGGAAGGCTGGAGCTGATAAAACAATGAAAAAAGGAGGCTCATACTGCACTTCATCTAGCTCCTCCTGCTTTTCTTGAGCCTTGACACAAGTAGGTACTCACTAAAAAACATGAGCATTCTCGACATATCCTTGGCTGTTTCAGTTCTGGAAAGTGCTCATATGTTAGATATTGCATATCAAGAACAAGACAGCACTACAAAACCCATATTCAAGCAAGATGAAGACAAAGAAATTCTCCTGAGCTCCAAATGTACCAGCAACTAAAGCATCTTCTCTACTAAAGGAAACCAAACAGCCTGCTGGGTTCAAATCAGAAAGTGCCGTAGGGTCAACAGAGTTTTGGTTTAGTTAGTTTACTTTGGTTAGAAGCTCTACTTGCTCTTTGACTTTGTTTATTGTGGCATTAATTTGTCTATAAAATAGACAAAATAGAGATCATTACATTTCCTTCCTTGATAACGTGATCTCCAGTATGTGGATTGATAGAGTTATTAGTTTTTAATAATGGACAGACCTGTAAACATTTCAAACTTCTTAAGAATTCTTATATCAGGAATAATATAAACTGTTAGGGCCTAAAGATGAAAGCAGTTATGGATATGTTTAATGTATTGTTTTTGAAGTTCAATACAAAATGTCACAAGGTATTAGATGTTTCTTGTTTACAATCAAGGAAAATACTCGAAAGTATTAGAAAATTTAAGAAAAAATTAAAAGAAAGAAACTAACAATACACTCTGAAGGAAAAGTCCCTTTTACATGAATTTCTTGCAATACAGATTATGGATCAACTCATAGACAATTTTATTTATATGAGGCTATATGTCCTCAGCTCTACAGAAAGAATAAATTAAAGACTCTATTCATGAAAATGTTAGAAAGAGATTATATCTGAACAACAAAGATATTTTTAAAGCAATAAAATATTAAACAGATGTCAGTGTTTTCTTAGATACCTAAATGGTCTGATATGGAAGACAGTCAGGTAATAGCTTTGAGCTGTGAATGTTTGCAACAAAATGTGAAGTCATATAAATCTCACTTGAATTGCACTGCATTAGAAACTCAAAATGCAGAACAAGCCTGTTGAATGATCTGTTAAAGTTCACAATTTTTTTCAGAAACTCAGAGTTGAATTATGTAAGCTGATTTATTAATTTGATTGCACATCATGGAAAATTCCGAGTTCTGAGAGATTTATGGTTTAAAGAAAAACCCAAGTTAATCTCACAATTTTGAGCAATTGTTTTTAAAACTTATTTACATATGAAACTGAGGTAAAATGTTATAAGCTCTTTCTATAGAAACATATATTTCAGGCCAAATTGGATTTAGTTATTATATATATCTATATAGACAGCAAGAACTGCATCAATCCATGGTTCAAAACTCAGAGTTTTATAATGTGAATTTGCAGAGATATTAAAGCACATCACAGCACCTTTGCCTCTGATTTTAGGGCGACTTACCCACTGGGGAAATGGACATGGTCAGCAGACACAGGTTCACAACTAGTTGTACTGAATCACAAACATAGTTCCTTATGTAGAGTTTCCAAATGATTCCATGACCCGAAATATTTTCTCAGGTCTTCAAAGCAAGCTGATGTCCTCATACCAAGACTCTGTGGGTGAAGAGAGACACCAGCGAAAAGAAAATGAGATTTCATAAATAATCAGCTGCAGGCTCTTCATCTGGACAATATTGTAAAAAGGCTCACAAAACAGTTAATTTCCTTCAGCTAGAGCTCTCCAAGGTGGTACATACTCACATATCTGCTTAAGGACCATGGTATGACTTGTTTTTTTCCTGTGGGCCCCAAAATAGCTTTTCCCAGAATGTTTCTTGCCTATTTCATAGTGATTGGGATCCCTTCTTTCTGAAATCTGCACTAATAACTCCCTGAGGTTTTTTTCATGTCTATAATTTGTGAATGGAGTAATCTGGGATCTCTGACAGAGTTTTCTGCAAAAGGTCTGCCTAGGATGCTATGACTTTTTATGAAGTATGTAGCAGAATTTATTTTAGAGGACTGTTTAATTCTGTATTTAAGTGTTTCTCATTACTAGGCTTTCTAGTACATAGATTAGTATCAATTCTACTGTTCCAAAGCTTTTGTCATTAACAACATCCCACCTACAGTAACATCTGTTAGTCAATAACAGCTTGTTTAAAAACAGCAGCATCAACTTGTTTACACTGTTATTGTCTATGTATGGCTTATTTCCCCACAGGGCTCTGGGACAGTGCATAACCTGCTTTCTCTTGGCCTCCTCTCTTTTCCTGTCTTCTTCAAAGCATGTTTTAAGATCAGGAAAAGAGACAAACATATCTTCAGCAAATACTAGTAACGTAAGTGCAGTGCTGTTATAGTTGTCAATAGTAAAGTAACAGTAGTCAGAAGGAGCTGTATATTCATTAGTCAATAAAGTATTACTACACATTTTATTTGAATTGTAACCGTATTTTCCTTGATAAATATGTAGTGTAACTTTTACATTCATATAAATCTGAGTGATTAATTTAGCATTTGGAGTTGGAATAAGAGGAAGAAATTCAGGCCAAAGTCCAAACCAGTCTTTCAGCATCATCTACTCCTTCTCACTTCAGACTCAGGCTCAGATATTCAATTTTATTATAACATAGTTTCAGAAACAAATAGGGATATGAATCGTGAATTTTGTAGGGCTGCATCTTCTCTACATATCACTGGTTTGTTGCCTTTATCCTGCTGTCTGACAACCACTACATTGGAGTAGATGCTCTTGTTTGTGAGTACAGAAAGTGATTCAAAAGGCATTGCTACACAGCATAAAGACAATTTATTATACTAATATACAGTATCTTACTCTGTAGATTAACATAAATAGTTATTGTAATACTGCATTGCACTGGAATATGCTTAAAGCTAGTTGAATACAAAATGAATATATTTTTTATATTTCCTCATGAATTACCGTTAAGCCTTCTATTTTGTGACAGAACCTGGAATTAAAGCACAAGAAACAATTAATGTTATAATTATGTGTTCCTAAACTTATATTCAAAAGCATTGGCAAATTATTGTCAGAATATTTGCATACAAGCTGAACAATTATGTTGTCAGCTGATTCTATTTCTTCTTATTATTTTTAAAAAATTGGTTAATTTTTTTAATCCATTTTGTTATCAGAGCCAGTCAGAACTTTCAACACTACTTCATTGCTTAATTTAAAACAACATCAGTGGAGATACATTAGCTAAAGGAAGAAAAGAAATACATTGATATTTTTAGTATATTCCTCTTACTCTCCAGGTACCTGACAGTTCTGGAAAGTGAATTAATAGCATATATGGTAAAAGAATGGTAGACTTACTGTCAACTGAAAGCTGCAGCAAAACCTGGCTTCAGTTATGCTAGAGGTAGTATTTTGATCACACTGTTATGCTACATTTTTTTCTCTAGTACAGAAAACAAATAACTCTTAGTTAATTAGAAATATTATTAAAAGTTTTCAATTTTAATACAAAAAAACATTTGACCCATAAAACCACTTGAAAACATTTGACCAGTTACCCTATAAAAGGCTAAATACTTTGATTCTCATAAATAGACAATAAATTTCCCAATGTTAGGAAAAATTAATAGTACAGCTCATTTCACAAGAAGAACCCTCTGAAAACAGTGTCCCAATATCCTGCAGACACTGAGTGTCAAATTGAGATATGTCATACATGAAAATTCAAGCCCATTTCTCATTTAGTTTTACTTCTGCTCTGGCCCTGACATTAGCAGATTTGATGTCTGCAAGGGAAAAAAAAAAAAGTCATAATTTAATTTGTGGAATCCATTTACAAACATATCTTTTTTCCCCTTCTTTTCTCTCCCCCCCCTTTTTTCCTTTTTTACCTTGAATTAAGCAATTGGATCTTTGAAAAAGCTATATTTAGATTTTTTTTTTTTTAATTGACCCATTATTTTGCTTGCTTTCACTGCCAGAACCCCCTACTGCAAACAAGGATAAGGATGCTACCTGGACTTCATTTGATGAATAGTTTTAATTAAAATATTCTGTACCATAAGTATTTTAATGTTACAGACAAACCAAAGGTATGCAGTAATAAATTAAATTATACATTTAAATTAATCTATAAATATGCTATAAAATTGACAGGATATTTTTAAGATAGGGAATGAGACATGGATTGCTAATTATGACAATTAAATATCATGAGTAAAAATAAATGACAATCAATATCCTAGAACCATTTTGTAAAAAGAAAAAAAGGGAGGAAATATAATATCATTTAGATGTCTATAAAAGTGAAAAATTATTAGCAAGTTAGAGTCCTGATTTTTCTATTGTAATAAAATGATAAGCAGTAGAACATTATACTTTTCATCACTGCTAGCCATAAATACTGTACATATACTGTACTGGCACAATCCATTATGTGACTCTTCTATTTGGGTCCATTATGTTCAGGATAATAACATGTTTAATTTTTACTAATAAAATTTCCAGGGTTTCTGTTCACTCAGACTCTGATCTAGAAGCCAGTGAAGTTAGTGGAAGCTTTTTCTCTGCATTTAATGAATTTTGAATCAGCCCCAACTTTAAAAAAATAACAACAGTAGCAGCAAGAAATAGATGCAAGTTGCAGCAGTGTAGTCATATACACACCATCAGGGCCTCAGCCCCATGGATTCTTTTTGTGTAAAAAAACCCAGAAAATACAGAGGGATATCTGGTGTGAGCATTAGCTCATATGTCACAGGACATCTACCTGAAGTTTTTTAATGATTACTTCTTCACATCACAAGAAAATTAAGGCCAGTCAAAAAACACAGTGTTGCTTTGTCTGCAGTGTTGTGTAAGAGGGTAGTAAATGTGTAAATTGGTGGAAACCCATTAAATTACTGTCTCAAAATTGTTTAATAGTGTTCATGTCATGGCAAAGATGAATTTACAGTCCATCTTCTTCACAACCATCTATCAAAACGGTAAAGGCAAAAAAAGTAAAGATAGGACATTTTCCCCATCATGGAGATTTGGGCTACCATTCATTATTTTATTCATATTAGAAGCCTACTCCATGTCTTTCAATCACATATTTTCCTTCTAATTAAGGCATATTCACTTTTTTGCTAATTAGGTATTTGTTGCACAATGTTTGCTCTAATCTTTTGGAATCTCTCAATATCCAGTCATTGCCTTCATTACTGACTCCCCTAGAATCCAACCAAAGCATGTTATTTTTTTCTGCTAATTATATCCTCATTTACAGATTGTTGCCTTCTCTGATTGGTTCTTTAAACCAGTTGCTATAACTTCATTAGCAATGTCTTCTGACCCTGTTATTTCTTGTGACAGGATTTGCTCCACTTGTCCTGTAGCACTGTATCCCAGGGTCACTCCTCTCCCGGGTTGGAATAGTGTCAAACACGAAAGGTTTAGGGCAGAGAAAATCACTGCTGAAGTTGCTAATTACCACATGCAGCAATGGTACAAATTAATGCTTCTAGCAGCTTAGAAAAAAAGAGTGTTTTAAAGGTGTCCTTAACAGGTTGGTTTCATTTATAAATGTGCTTGACAAAAAAAAAAAAGTCATCATGTAGTGGTTTTTATGCTTTTTTTTTTTTTTTGCTCTCCATCAAATGAGTGTTTGCATCATGTGGGATTTCTTATTATGCTACATACAATAAAATTTTTGTATAAAGCATTCCTGAGCTAGATGATTTTAGAAGACAAATTTCTAAACAGATTTTTGTATTTTAAGTTGAATTTCAGAATCTCATAGTGTATTATGGTTTGATTTCTATTCTGTCCTACAGAAAGGGTGATCTTAAAATAACAAGAATTACATTTTCGGGCATTTAAAAACAATATTTTAAATTATTTTATAAGAAGAGCATATTAAGAGAAAATTAAAATATATGAAACTGTAGAGAAGTACTAATCTCATATTTATATTAAGCTTGAGAATGGCATCAGATTACAATTTTCATGGGGTGCAAACTGCATACTGTGCTAATTGTGTTCCCCACTTCTAGTCTCTAGCAAATCTGAATAATCCATTATCAGAACCAGAAATTCAAGCATATAGCAGAGTTTAACACAAGTTAGTTAATATGAAAAACGCTGTATCTAGTTGTTTGCAAAATTACTTTTGTTGATTAAAAGGCTCTTCAGAACTTCCGGCTTGTGAAAGGGTTTTAAATTGTCTAATGCTGATTGTGATTGCTATGCAGAAAAAAGGCAATGCGAAGCAAACCATTATATCACTGAATCTTTGTTAAGCAGGCCTTGAAAGTGCTTGACAGCATAATTAATCTTGTGATATGAACAAAGAAACCAACTCAATAGTATTGAAGATGCTTATTAAAAATACTAAATACTTTTTTCCACTTAAAAACCTTTTGAAATACCGTGGAAAGTACCATTACCTTTTCTGTTTTTGCAGTATTTTAGTCAAAAATTGATACAAGAGACACATAGCATGATAAAAAGAATAAACTGGCTGACAATAAAAATTAGTTTGAAAAACAGTGCTCCCTGATTTGGGGTGTCAGCTAAGCAACCTCCAAGCATTACAAAAGACTTCTGCACACACATGCACATACACACACATAGTGTCCATTGTTGTTAGCTTCAAAAGTTATTTAAAATAATGACTGCTTGTCAGTCATATTGCATTTTCAAAGTAAATCTTAATAAAATCATTTCTATTTAAATGGATAACATCTGTTTTAATTGTTTCTGCCTTATAAGGTAATTGAATTGTATGCTGCCATACCAGAGGAAATCATACACCTAATATTCCTTGTTACAATGGTATATGTTTGTAGTGCAAGCTATTCCCAAATATACTCAGAGAATCTATAGAAAGATATCGATAGTACCCACAGCTTGCAACGTATGTATCTGCAGCATGCACAGACAGTGAATCAAGCTTTGCAAAGAGAAGCTGCTGATTTTCAGTAGAATGTACAGTTTCCTTTGAAAAATATTTAAAAATTACAATCATGGCAACTAATGTTTAGAATAAACACTGTGGTTTTGATGCATCTGAATTTACTAAGAGCTTTATATTACAGCAAATGTTAACATTACCTATTTGAGGCCAGTATACCTGCTTAATTCTAGAAAGCATAATTCAACTAGGACTCAATTCTTCATGACACTCAAAACTAGGAAAAAGCAGGCACTGACTGTGCCAGCTAAAGTCCAGCAAACCTGATTCTTCTTAAGATAGAAGGTCAAAGTCAAATGATTGGCTCCACAGACTGGCTGACTGGATGATGTTCCTTGCATATACTGTGAGCCAGCTAAGGAGTCAGTCTGGGAATATCACCATTTTATGGGAGATGGCTTCTCTGGTTTTGGTCTCCATAACCTCTTGACCCTATGAAATACGTTCTTGTTTTCTATTAAGGTCAACTGTTTTGTATACCCAGATAACAGACTACAGTGTGGGGCAGAAGGAAGATGATGAAATAACTGAAGCAGCAGCTCTGAACTTCTTTTCAAGTATATCATTTTAAGCACTGTATGTATGCTATGCCTGCTCTTTACCCTGCTAACCTAATCTTTCTTTCCTGACTCTTGAGCAGTGGAAGAGCTTTCTGTGACCTGCTAAGTTTCATTGCATTATGAAAAGAACTATACTGCATGGCTCTGCAAAAGCCTCCACACATAGACAACAGACTCACCACTAATACTATTTTAGACAGTAAAATGTTTGGAGAAGACACTGCCTTATGTTACACTGAAATTACATGTAGCAAAGTACAGCCCTGCTTTTGAACATGGACTGCAGATGTTACTTAAAACACAACTTACCTGCCTTGGTAGTCAGGAATCAGCAGAGCTTAGTGCAGTAAGCCCATGACTATGTTGAAACACAACCTTCTTTTAAACATTCCAGATGCTTGCAGCTGCACTCCTCCATGAAAATGCAAATCCTATATTAAAACCTAATTTGAATTTGGGGATAAACATGCCTTACTTCATCTTACCTTCAACTGTTTTAATGTTCTCCAAAGACATTAAAAGCAAGCTATGGTTCATTTTTAAAACAGTGAATCAAGTGTGGGGTTGATTGTCCTTGCTGAGGCAAGGCTTCCTGTGACATACGGCAATCTTGCCTGAGCACAGACAGTGTAGGAGGCTCTGATGGCAATCGTTACTGCAATTAAACCACACTACCATATTCATGTTTTACTTTATAGTTCCGATTCTAAACACTGGACCTTTTCTTGAATTCACTATGTACAGAACCCCCATTAATTAAAATCAAGTAGCAAGAAATATATTTAAAAAATCAATGGCAGATTATGACTCATGTTATTTAATTAATGGGTAATTCCTTGTTCCAATATGTGGAGAAAGCTTGAACTTAACCTTTAGGATTAAAAAATTTACCATGTGAGAAAATTTGCTTTTTCCTAATCACATTTTTTTCCTCTAACAGATTTTAAAAACACACGTAAAATCTGTTGGCAAAGTGTTTAAGTGCATACAATCCCTAAGACTGTAAGTAAGCTCCTTTTGCTATCTGCATCAACTTAGGTAATGGCACGAATGAGAAATGGTACACTCATTGATGTTAGAATATGCAAAACACTATTTTCACCATAATTTCTTCAGGTGATGACTACAATATACCATCAGCTACATCTTTCTCCTCTCTCTGTCTTTCCTCAGTCATTCATTTGAATATTACCACACAGGTATCATTTGTTGAGCAATGTTAAGTGTAGAAGCACATGGAGACAAAGTCTGTATTTCATAATAACTCAGCAATATGGATTTTGGCCTTAAGGGTACATTCATTCAAACAAGAGAGTAGCAGTAAGAAAGCCCATGAGCAAAATCTTGTAACCTTACAAAAGGAGATGTTCATTCAGGGGTGAACAATTTATTTCAAGTTTAATAAATTTCATTTTCAAATAATTGCCAACTCACACAAATTTGTCACTAATCTTCAAAATGGCAATCCTTTTTTTTTTTTCTGCTCACAATGCTGGGAGCAGGCATTTTGTTCCTCAATATCATTTAAAATAGTCTGCTTTCAGCTACTGCAGTTTTTCCTCAATTTAGTTACTTCCTCCCCATTCTTGCTGGAAGCTGTAAAAAGTGCCACACTTATAACTGTCCTAACATACTGAAGGACAAAATCTCTCTGCAATCCATACTGTTTTTCTGAAACATCACAAGTGCTGGAAGGATCACTAGGAAGCCTCAGACCAGTCTAGGAATCCTTATATGATGTTTGAAATACCTGCATAGGGACGCTCATGTTCAAAATCATCTTGAGCTTACAAGACAACAATGTTTGGTCTGTAACATTTCACATCTGTGTCCAAGCCAGTGTAATTCCTTTTTACTTCAAAAAACAATTATAACTGGGCAGGATGTGGAAATGTCTTCTTCATTTTTTTTTACAGTTGTGTAAGACACCAAGACAGTCATTCTAGAAAATAATTTATTCGGGGGGAACAAGAGGGACCCCTTGAAGCATAAAGAGTTGTATTTCTTCCACTGCCATGCATACATGCAGATTTGCTGAGAAGAAGTAGTCATATCAACTGAAAACTAAAGACCACAACCCAATATCACATTGGACTCCACTAGACACTTAACTTTCTGGTGGTCAGAACACAATTTTATAGATCTTCCTAAGCATAAATGGTAGCTTCAACAGTAGACTGAATTGTGGATCCCATCTAAATCCTACTACCTCTGCTCCCATCTGGCATGGAAAAATCTTACCGTGCTTACCTGCTTGATTCCTGGCAGAAATGGTCTCCTTAGCATCACCTAAAAAGTGGGAAAAAACTGTATTGATAAGACATACCAGTTGCCCAGGGGGATAGAAAGGTTGTGATAAAATATTCTCAAAATCAGCCACAGACACTGATTTGTGCCATCCACTTTATCTCACAGGTCTTGACTTAGGACTTATTCACAAAGCAAGGCCTCAACCCTGCACTACCTACTTTGGGAACTGTGGTTGACTCAGAAAACTGTCAAGCAACTGTGAAAGCAGAACATGCCCTCCAGCTCAGCAAGGGTCTCTGCAGATCTATGCAACTGAACCGCTGGGAATACCAAACAACACCAAGATTTTCTGCCATTGCTGATACCGGCAAACCCAGGAACAGAAGGCATGACTGAAAACTCAGGATGGCCTCACTACCCCAAAGAAGTCCCAAGATCATTTCAAACACACATGGATAAGCAGGTTTCCAGGGAGACTTCATGCTCCTAAGAGAAACATCTGACCTTGCTCATCTGCCACCATTAGGAATATGAGGAGACAAAGGACCTGTGGCAGCACATGTTTCCACACATTGAAAAGGCAGCAAACTCCCCGTCAGGTAACTAAGAAGTCCCTGTTCCCATGCTGTTGGCTGGGCCTTCCTGGTTGAACATACCTGATACAATCTGCTGAATAGAAAAGAAATAGTAATTAATTTTGACTTTTCAAGCTGCTATTTTATGTCAGTATCCACTGGATTGGAGAATCATGGCAGATAAACAGCCCTATTGCAAAGAGCAAGTACCTTTGGCTAAACAGGGGAGATGCTAGGCCTGGAAAAGGTTTCACAAATACCAAACACTTTGTTTTCATTTTTCCTTGAATCTGCCTGTTGTAAGGAAAGATGGAATCTATATTATTTTGCACATATTACCACTGTATTCTTTAAAGTATCTCTTGGATGGACAATCCAAAGGTAAGACTCTTCATCCAGATATGAGGGGTGGAGAGAAACAAGGATTCCCAATTTTGTCTTGTTTTTTTCCATGGGTACAAGCTGATG
This sequence comes from Colius striatus, assembly GCF_028858725.1. Taxonomy (NCBI): domain Eukaryota; kingdom Metazoa; phylum Chordata; class Aves; order Coliiformes; family Coliidae; genus Colius; species Colius striatus. Next base: position 11,361,782 of record NC_084772.1, read on the forward strand.
TTACAGAGCAAGCTCTGTTTCTCTAGGTGCTTTGAAACAGAATGTGACCAGAAAAGCCCGTGCTTACATTACGTGACTTGAAGTACTTTGCATAAAATGATAGGCATAGAGAGTCAATGGATATTTAAAATCTGATCAGACTTGAAGCATTCCAGGTGTCCTCAACCAGTCAGGGCAGCTGTCCCTGACAAGCCTGTGCCTAGACTGCCGCTATAAACAAAGGGGACTATATGAAAATATTATCTAGCTGTGCTTTTTCACTACTGTATGTTAATTCCAGTAAATTGATCTCTCTTTATGTATTCTGACTAAGTTTTGATTAATATGTGGTATGCAAATGCTTCCTGCTGTTTATGGTTTGTACTTTTTTGATTCTCCTAATGGGGCAGGAAGTTCTTGGAATGCCATTATATGCAGGACTACATGATCATCAGCATATTCTCCCTACAAGGCCAATATAGTTTGTTTAATACCTGACAATAAGAGGTTTTTATATTTAGGCCAAATGTTTTTATTTTCCATCAGTTTTCTCAAAGTCCTAAGCTCCATCGTCCCCTTTCTCTCAGAAAGCAGAAGGACAAGGCCATCGAACCAATCCCTGCTCCTGGCAAGAGAAATATCAGTGCATCTTGATGCAAACCAATAGTTTTTCATAAAAGAAAGAAGACCTTGCAGTCATAGACCTCATACATAGTGGAAATGAGAAGAGGGAACCAGTGAGAGAAACTGTGGAATCAGAGGACTCACAGGATGAGGGAAAAAGTAGAAATCAGAGGACGTTTGGATCAGAATGGCTAGGCACAACATAAAATCATGTTGTATGACTAAGACTTGTAGTGGGAGCACTTTTTCAGTACTGGCACATTCCAGCCTGTATGACCAGAGCAGTGCCTATTAGCGTAATGCTGGTTAGAAATTGTTCACAGGAAGAAAAAAATGACAGCAAAGTTGGGGATAAGTTGTTTAAAATACAAAGGACTGAAAAGGCTAAGAAGAGAAGAATTAGTATTTTATGTCTGGTTAAACAGCAGAGGGGGTTTATGTCCATAAAGCTGGAGGATAAGGAGGATCAGGAATCCCAGTTCAGATCTTCTGAATGCAAAAAAGGACAGAAAATAGTATATGGAAAATACAGACCATCAATAACAGAAACACAAACATAAGTGGAAATTTGGTAGACTGCTGTAAGAGAAACAGAAGTAAAGCGAGAATCAAGAAATTAGTAATTGTGGAGATGAAAACTGGATGAAATTACAGCCTATGGTAACTCCCCAACCTTCCATTTCTCCCTAACCACTTTTGGATCCATTGCCCTATGTGACACAGGGTAATTAGAGGTAATTATATCCCCACAGATTTTATGAAAATTAGTAGTATAAAGAAAGACCTATGTAACATCTCCATTATATGTAGGGAAGTCAGATACAATGCTACTTTCCATTAGCAGAAGACAGCTCACCAGTCAGCACATGTGCAACTCCTGTCTACTCACAGCACTGCTATCTCTTACCCAGTCACAGTGTGGCTAACAGAAGATAAAGGATGAAGGCCGGGAAGGCCAGACTTCATTTGTTCTGTTGCTCATGAGGACATTGTGATGTTCTGTTTAAACCTGAAGACTTTTAAGTAAATTATGAGAGCTCTACTTCACATGCAAACAATAATGAGGTAGAGTTCTTTTTTTTCCCCACTAGAATTCTAATTATTCTAATAATTATTCTAATGATGTACTTTTTAGTTTACTGTTGTAGGCTAGATACTATTAAAGAGAATTTACTCTTGTTCTTTATTGAGAACATAATCTCAATGATTTACATGCTACCAAAGTTTTACATTGTAGAAACTTACTGGGTTTCATGGAAGTTCAGTGCAAGGGTTTTAGAGTTCAAGATAGTTGCATAAAGCCTTACTTAGAAATTATCTAATTGATCTAGTAATTATGGTTAAAAAAATAGTCAAAATCCTCAATGTTCTTAACTTTCTCCCCATGTAAGAAATGAAGTCTTGTCAGTGTCTAAAAATTACTCATAAAATCAAATTTGAGCAATCTTAAAGAAGCAGCATCACATAAGAAGTAAAGTTAAAAGTTCAAGATTAATAGTACAGAAACCTGTGCACAGATAGGACACACATTTTTGTCACTCAAAATACAGCATATGCCAATTCTAGTGACAATATGTTTGGAGTTTATGTCTTTTCAGTAAAAAGATTTTTTAAGATCACTACCATATATAGAACTATATTTACCATGCATTATGTTTAAAACACCACTCTAACAATATCTTGAATTTTTCATTAAAAGATCTGCTAGGATAATTTGTCCATACCCAGACAACTGTAGACCAAGTAGAATCTGAAATAAAGTTGAGAAATTCTCAAGAATTATTCCTTGATAATTAGTTACATAGTCAATAAAGACAACAGACAACACTGTAGAGGTGCAAGAAACCAAGACTTCACTGGGATGTACTGTTTCATGCATAGACAGTACTGCGTTCTGACTTATTGTAAGTAAAATGAACAGTGGAATAGGCATTGCAGATGGATTTCTTGCTGAGCAAAGCTTCTTGATATTCACATACATAGGTAGGAGCCATTCACTACCACTTGGATGTAAAAGAGGAAATTAAGGAAAAAAATATTGGTACATCCATAACACAATTCCAGACACCTTGTTTTTCCAGAGAGCACAGTTTTTAATAGTGTAAATTAGTGAGGCATACACTGATTATAAATTTATAAGACAGTTATCCAAATTCACAGATATTTAAAAAGGGAGGGCTCACTAGAAATCAGTATTATAACACAGAGAACCCTGCTTGAAGCTCTAGCTGGCTGGTGAACAGTTCAAGAGAAAAAAGAAAGTGCACATCAGAGCTTACCCTTAGATCTCAGCTGTTAACAGAAGAGATGATCTTCCCAGGTAACTCTCTGCACTCTCTCATTTGAAATACATCTCCATTGGTAGAGCAACAGATTGAGTTTGATGGATATTCTTGTTGCATTCTGAGGTGTGAAGAAAAGGCCTGAACTGTGCATATGCTATAGAAGACAGTTTTTGCTATTACTTCTGGTGGCTCATTGTAGCTGTTACTGCTTTGTTCATAACCTTTGCACTCCATGATGTCTCTTGAAATACAGTCTTTATTTCACTGGTTGCCTTCAATTAAAGTGTCATTTCTGCTCTGGAGTATAATCTGTAAAATGACATTTGACTTAGTTTTTCTGTGACTCCCAATTGAGTGTGCTCATTTTACGTATGTAAATGTGGATGCCAGCTATGCAGGCACAACTGAGTAGTCAAGCTGGTTCATTTCTTTATCCTGTCTCTATGACTATGCCCTTAACTAATTCCTGGTTTGCTTCAATGTAACTGCTTATACGTAGTTGCATAGAAGATGCAAAGAATGGATATCATCCATATTGCCCTTAGTTGGTTTGTATCAGAACTTAAACAGGACTATAGATTAGTCTTAAAAAGATTTTTTTTTGCGATAAAACTTGAACACATAGATCTAGAGGAAGGGTCTGCTAAAGCAGTATTTGTATGACGGGTTTTAAAAGGTTAAATTTGACTTTAAAGCCAAGGTTGTCTATGAGTGCAAGACAAGGGCTTTTTTTCAGGTTTTTGTTGTTATTGTTGCTGGTTTTGAACTTGGCTTTCATAAACAGTTATAACACAGCAATTGTACCTCATACTGTAGATAGGAATAACTGCCAGAAACCTTTGGTGTAAGGAATCTGAAAGAAATTTAAGTGTAGACAATTAATAAAAAGTTGACACAGTCACATCTGTACCAAAGGCAGATTTGATCTTAAGTCCTCTAGAACATCTTTCATTTTGGAGTTTTTCCCTGAGCAAATAGCATTTCTGTAGAAAATCCCATCTAACCAGGACTGATACTTATCCTCACGTTAGTCAGTTGTCAAGAGATCATCCTACTCGCATAGCACGACAAATACATCTTAGAATGGACAAAATCCAGTAGGAATTGGAAAGGACAGCTTGTACATTTCTGATGTAGTTTCCAACAGAAGCCTAGAGAGTCTTTACAGAACTGTTCAAGATAGGTAGTATTAGAATTCCTCAACACCAAACACACTGACTTTATTTTTTAGAGCAAACAGGTTTTATTAGAGATGGTTCAAGGGTCAAATGATCTTAGAGAAATGGCATAGTAAGTTTAATTTAACTTCCTATTCATATCCTCATAAAAGGCATTCTGGAGGAATGAAGAATATTTACTCTATTGAAAAGATATTCATGGCAGAAGTTATTTTAAAAGTCTGAAAATATGGGGTACACAGCACATACTACAGATACTTAGTATCTGTAATAAAGTATCTAAGTTTTTTAATTTTCCTAGATACACATAATTTAAATTCAAATATTTAAGAATAAAGGATTCAGTCCTCCAGTCTTTCTAAAGTCTCATCACCACACAGCTTTTAGGGCAATTGGTGAGATACACATTTGTAAGTCTGAATCTAGACTTTGTTATTTTGGCATCTGTGTACTCCATGCCAAATGATACTAAATCTCTTTAGCCTCATAGATCAGTCATTTTTCTCATATATGCATTTTTTATGTCTCTTCTCCTACAATTTCCTTTAGAGGTGAGGCAAGGCAAAACTGGCTGATTCGAATATTGCTCAGTGTATATTGAGATTACAATCATTCAGTTAAGCACAGGTCTGTATATCTACCTCACGACGTTCTTCCGGATGTTCTTGTATTACTTTCTTATATAGCACTTAAAGTACTTTTGGAAATAGGTTGTCACATATTTATCTTGAACAGGCTACATTCTGATAGAGGTCAGATGCAGCCATGAATTTTATGCTCACTGTATGAAACTAATATCAGTCCATATATGCTGGCTAAAACACTCAAAGTCTGAACAGATGGCTGATTCACTGTGTATATAGACTCCTCATGGCCAACATTTTAAGCATAGTGACTTGCCACTAATAAGACACTGGCACTGCTTTAGAAGAACATGATGTTCTTTCATAATTCAAAACAACATTTCCACTCTGAAAAATAGCAGTAAACAGTTTCTAAGATGTACAAGAAGAGTAGTAGCTGATCCAGAGGTTTCAGCAACAGCCCTATAGGACATTTTTTGTTGTCATTCCCATAAGGATTTTAATTATACTGCTTTGTCTTTTCAATTGGAGATAGCATTTCCTATTGAATTGTTATTACAGTATTGACAATCCAGGTGTTCAGCTTTATTCTTTTGCTCTGAGCAAGAAAATTACTTCATATTTATATTCTATACTTATGTTTCAAAAAGCTATGAATGGATTGATGCTGATATGGATACACTATCAACCTCTGGCACTTCACTTTGGAACATAATACTAACCAAAACCAGCAGTTAACGTTATTTTTCTTAGCTGATTTTAGAATGAGGTACATTCCTTGGGATTTTTTAAAAATATCAACTATTATTTCAGAGCAGGATTCATCTACCCAAATATAGATGAAACTATCTGCACCCGAACTACTTGTGAGGGCTCCCTTTATAGTCAGTGGAGAGAAACAGGCACTTTTAGAGTGCAATTGATCTTCTCTTAAGATTGACAGCTACACTGTAGACTTCTAAAGTTGGATGAGATTAATAGTGTCCCCAACATTTGTTAAATTATGCAAGATTCTATATAAATAGAAGACAAAGTCTCTTCCCTAAAGAGCTTTCATCTTCAGTCAATACATTTCCAGAACTGAGCATCTAAATTGCCTGTCTTTGTCAAGTGCCTCCCTTTGATGTTATTCCATAAGGTGCTCTCTGGTTTTCCTGGACAACACACAGCACTCACTTGAGAAGCAGCACATTCAGGACAGTGTACAGAAGAATTACCAAGAGAATCTCTGAGAGCTCTTTTTCCAGAATCGTGATAAATAAAAACTTTTCATAAAGTTACCTGTCTTTTTAGAAGTGAGTTGTATTTTGTCAGTTTTTACTGACAAGTTGGAAAGGAAAGTACTTCAAAGTAGAATGAAGAATAGTGTTTGCCTGCAAGAGCATACTCTTCTCACATATGCTACTTCCTCTGAGAGACAGCAAAATGAAACAGGCGCTCCTCCTCTTCATTACTGTGTGACACACATGTATGTACACAAGCACAGAGATAAAAGGGAATTAGGAACATCACTTGTACCATTTTCCAAGCCTTGGACAGAGCACTGATGAGATAAGAATCCATGGGCAATATAGGCCTGACACTAAACTAAAGCTAAATGTTATCAACACTCTTATTTTTCTTAACAAAATTAAAACTCAATGGCAGGGCACAGTTTGACGTTTGTGGCTTGTTTTATAAGAGGAAAAGAACAGCATCTACACTTACATGGAACACACAAATAAAACATTGGAAAATTAAGGTATTTGGTAACTCTCTTTGCCGTAACAAAATGAAAAGCAGGCTCTGAGTACATGTAAGAAACATGCACAACCAAGTTTCTAAGACAAAATAATATTTAATATATTACTATATTAGGAGCTCAAGATGATAGAGTGAAGTGAAAATTAAGCTCTGAAGTACTGCTCTATGTTGCTAAAGTAGGTATGGATATGCAAGATATCTGTCATAGATTTTAGCCAACAAATACTAAAACACAGCCATCAATATCCATATTTCTTCTATGTAGCACATGGATTACTACAAGAATTGATATAATTAAGAGTGAGATGTAGAGCTCAATGTTTCTACGTAAGGATTAGACAGAGGGAAATCCTTCAAAATTCTGTTTAAAAATCCCCAAATCTACATTTTTGCCTGCCTGATCTTAAATGATTGAAACTCATTGACCTGGAAAAAACTCACAATAATTATTCTGATAAGATTTCTAATAGGATATAACATTCAAAACAACACTAGACACAAGCTATCCTTTTACAAATCACTTTGTGCTTTCATAACAGTCACCATTTTTTTTCCTCTCATGCTACACCCATGCTCATTTCAAGAAACCTAAGCACAAATGAGTTCAGAAGCCTTTCAGTATAATGATGTGAATTCCAAAAATTAAAATTTTGCATTCTATAGTAAAAAGAGTCTGTTAATGTGTTGTCAATAATAGTGATGAAAGACATCCTTTTTCATACCAAATCCTCCTTTCTGATAGGCTTCTGAACCTGAACGGCAGTTTCAAAATGAGTTACCTACCACAGATTGAAGTCTAACCTGTGAGGGAAATAAACAAATGTCTAACTTTGTCTAGAAGCACATCACTTTTGTCAAATCAGTACAGGACACATCTAATTTGATGAGCTGGACCCTAGAAGAAGTTGAAAGCAGATTATTCTTTGGAATATGACATATCATAACTAAAATACCCAAGCCAACAATTAAAGTAACCACAGTAACAGGAGTAGGATAATGTGTATTTATACTTGTCAGGTAAACCAGTTAAACCAAAGCCTTGGGATTTTAAAAGAATTTTCTCTACATCTTATATTCTGTCATTGGATAACTAGTCTGAAGAGAACATTCTTGTTCGATACATATAATCTCTTCAGTGCATATTTAAATACTCAAATTTAGCTAACATACTATTTTTGCTAAAATATAAAGCAAAACAAGGTCTCAGTCACAGACACAAAATCTTTTTTAATGTATTCCTTGTGCTACTTCTGAATATTAATAAAAATTAATAATTAATTTTGCCTTTGGCATTGCAAGATATACTAGTTTTAATTAGTGTACTGTACTCCTATACAATTAAAAAATAATTGATGTCCACACTTATTGGCGGTCTCTGTGATCTCTTTTCCTGTTGTTGTCAACAAATGCCTCAAAAAACAAGTTCAAGAATGTTTTGCTGTCCACTTGATTTACACACCAAAAGTAACAGACAAATCTTTTATGATGAAACAGAACAGTTTTCTGTTTAAATTATACACAAGTATATTAACTAGAAAGAGAAAATTAAAAGCTGATGGCCCAGAGAAATAACGGAAAGACTATCAAAATGTTTAGTCTATCTACAAATTTGCCTGGAATGTATCAGTAGGTGACAGAATATTTCATCTTAAATACAGTGGCCATCTTGTATTTGTTACGTCAATGCTATTGAACATTTAATGCTGATGCCCCCCTTAATCAGTTTCAGTTATTTAAATTCAGCATATCATGTTACTGTTTTCCTACATCATATTAATTGTAACATGAACTACTTCATTATATAACACTAAAGTCTCTCTTTCTCACTCTGAAAGAATGAACCAAGAATTAAAGTATAAATTCCCATGAGGAAAAAACCTAACTTCTCTTCAATGTATTTGCATCAGGAATCTTGAATAAATATGTTTTCTTTATTAACAGCCACTGAAACAAAGACATTGAATCCCCAATGTAAATTCTCCAGCACAATTATGAAAACAGAATAACAAAAAAAAAAATCATATACTACAGAATGACCCAAACTAACTACTCCTTATCTAATCCAGAAGTTCATGCTTGCAACTTGAATCTAGGTCAAAAAAGACAAGGACTAGGTAAAAAAATAAATAGAAAAGCAAAAAGGATTTAGATAATACAGGAAAAATAGTGCTTTTTTTCTTCACCTAATCCACATGCTTATAGAGTAGTGAACATGAAAAATCAGCAAATCAGATATTTATTTAATTAATGCTTTAATCATGATTAATGATCTCAATGGTCATTTTAACTAAAAATGGATAGTAATTCGAGTAACGTATTTAAACAAATATCAGTGAAGAACTGAGAGTATTACAAAGTACATGCTTATTTCTGAAGATTTTTCAAAGTTATTTCTCAACAGCTTTTTGGAAGTCAATGCTTTGCCTCATTTAAAGAAATTCAATTGGTTTCCGTTTATACTTGATATGGGAGGTAAGTCAAATCCACGAAATCACCCTGAGCTACTGCCTGAGTAGCTGAGTCATTTCCTGCTCCTCTGTACCTGGATCAGGGCCCTAGACTGCTGTGGGATTTCCAGTACTGACCAGGGGCTTTGCCTGATACTTGCCCCTGGTTGCCATCCTCTGCCTGCTGCCCACAGGGGCCCATACCCTCCCCGGAGGGGCCCTGCCAGCCCCTGCTCCCCTCAGCTCCCCAACAGGTCTTTTCAGAAAATAGAAATGCTTCAGGAGCATTTTTTCTCTTTTCAAGCTCATGCCTGTGTGCTCTTTTTTGGTTTTTTTCCTCAAGTGTCTTGACTTCACAGTAGCTGTCCTGGGCACAGATCCCCAGATTCACAAAGCTGTCTCATGGTTCTCATTGCATACATCTTCATCACCTGCTCATGATGCCCAGTAGCTATAAGGCCTTCCCCCAGTACAGGAGGACCCTGACACCCTTCAGCTCAATTACCTAACCATGGCCATTAATTGAAGGCTTTGAGTGCCTAATATGGCAAGATGAAACTCGATAAATGCCTCATCTGTTCTCATTAAAAGCAGCCAAGTGGCGCCCAAAATCCTACTGGCTGCAAATACACCAGCACATCATGGATCGGCCACCACTACCTCTGCAAACAGTCTGATCACTTTGCAAAAAGTGCTGACTTTAATGCTGTTTCGTTACGTTGATCTGTGCTAAAACAGAGTAAATCGGGAATATTGCTTCCAAAATATGGAGCCTTCTAGTTAAATGCACAGAGTCTGGAGTTCCAACTTATAGCTTTCTAATTCTGTCACCACTGCTGATTTTAATTACAGCCACAGGTCACTGCAGAGCAAGTTTATCAGGTAGTAATTAAATGACATGAATGGAAGAGAGATCTTTTTACCAAGCTTCTTCCCTTGTACTTCCAAAATTCATAAGAAATTTCAAATGACTAAAAAATATTAAAGGAACAAGGACAAGAGTTACTAATTTCCAACACCTAAAACCTTATTTTATCTGTCCTAAAGTGGTAAACTCTAAACATTCTAATTCCATTTGTAGATTTTCACAGTCTATGCAGCCTTTTTTTTACATTTTTCAATAATTCTAAATTTCAGATTTTGCAAGTTGTGTTTGTGTCATAGTGTCATGGTCACAACAAGAACAATTCTGTACAATGAACCCATAAATACTTGAGCACTGACAATAAACACTCCTTTTAACCTCTCTTGCTCTCCTCAGTTCAGGGCAGACAAATTAATAAATGCAATCCAAAGACAACTACTGCAGATGGTCTCAGTACCTAAACCAGGGCTCCAAAGGTCTGCTCCTAGAAGGTCTGAATATAAAACTCTTCTCCTCCTCATAATATATTTCTTCCCAACCCACCCATAGAGGCAGTCCTGAACAGGATGCTTTTCCCTTTTTATTTATGCGAATTCTCATGACATGTCATGCACCACATTCATGGAAATCACTGACAGATAGTTAAAGTTTCTAACAGGCTACAGGGGAAACCATTTTCTACCAACTGTTCTCATACATGCCAGAATAAAATATGTCTTGTGAACTAAATCTCTTCCCACTTGCATCCTGCCAAAAAGTGTGGGTTTTGTTTTTTAAATGAGGCTTGAATGAAATTCCATTAGCTATTCCTGAGTTATAGCAGAAAAACTATTCCAGCATTAAAAAAAAAATAATCTAACCACAGATAATTGAACTTGTCTCAAACATGAGTTGTTTTCTGGAACCATGACATGGAAATAGACTATAGTAAAACAGCAAAGTTCGGTTTGCACAATCTTCATTGAAACAAAACCAGTTAAAGACCACTTGAAAACATAAGGTATGTCAGTGACTTAGAAAAACATTTTTAGATTGGCTGAGATGCTTTAACCATAGATATCTTCTTTATGCTTGGATGAATACACTCATTATTTCACATGGTTTATTAGGCTATATGGAAACCCATCAGAACTCAGAAGTTATTCCAGATTCCAGTTATTCCAGTTATTCCAGATTTCAGTTATTCCAGTGCTCCCATCTCTTTTTAATTTGTAATATGTTTATTCAGCATAAGAAACAAAATTATTTAAAATTAAAAAAACCCAAAATTAACATTGTTTTATCTATGTTATATTTTTGTGATGCTTTATACTGTTGCTTTTGTTTTTGAATGCTAGATTAATGAAAGCACTAAGGAGTGAGAGATGTTATATTTGATTTGCTGTAGATAATGGATGTAAACAGACTATATAGGCTTTCATCCAGGCATGGTAAGAATTACAGCATGTTTCTTCTAAGTACTGAACACAGAGAAAAGTTAAGTTTTTAGCAAACTACTGGCTTCAATTGAAGCTTTGAACAACTGAGAGAATGTGAAGAATTTTATCCAGGCCACAGTAAATCCAAACTTTTTAGGTATTTGTACTTGATGAACCCAAAGATATATTCAGCATTTGAGTCTTCATGAATCCTGTAAGATCACAGCACATGGTTTCCTGTATTGACTCACCTTAGTTCTTCACATGTTATTTGCTGTAGATACCATGCTGGAAGTTGGGAGAGAAATGAGGTAGCAGCCTCAGTCTCTATACTTTCCACTGTAGCTGAGACTAGGAAGAAAAGAAAATGCATGGATTAGCCATCTTACTACCCAAATTCTGCCTGATCCCTCCTTCTCATAGCTTGGAAAGAAAACTGGATTTTCTCCAAGGCTAGACAGGTGGCAGGGAAATATTTTTTGGTTAATTACCTCAGAATGCTGGGAAAGGTGTGCTGCTACCTCATGTCTGCATTATGCTGCCTCACACTGGTAATTAAGCTGATCAGTACTGGTACATCTACCCACCAATCAAAGCTGGATATAAGGGATATTTTGAGGAGACAAAGCATTAAACAGCATTGAATTAAGAGTTTGAGTAATCAAGATGGCACATGTTCTACTTGAAAAATAAGGCTTAACCTTCCAAAAGAGGGACAGCTGGCATGCTGAAAGTCAATCTTAACTACAAGAAATGTATTTCTTGCTATAAGAGTCACAGTTGGGGTCTCTGTGCAGGCTTGTAGCTAATGAGTTGATAATATCTCCTTCAGGAGAAGGGAAAAAGACCACTACTCAAATTCTCCTTGATTTCTCTTCATTTGGGATTCTGGCAAATCAAGGTTGGCTCCAATATTTTTATAATGACCAGTCTTGCCAATAGTGGACTCAGTAACAAGCTTACTCAACCCAGCCTTAAATTAAACACAGCTTTGTAGGTGAAAAAAATGGAGACTATACAGAAATGGTTCAACTAAAATTATGAAAACTACATGTCTTTACACAGTATGCATGTTTTCAGCACTGCACATGTCTTACTGTTTCTGAATACTGGACTAACCCTTCATATTGTGACAATCTTAATACATCCAAATTTAAACACTATTATTTTTAATGTACTGTCTTCTGTAGGAAATACCATAGCAAGGTCGATTTTTATATTATTAACAAGAGAAAACCAGCGATTTTCTGCTATCAGTGCTGAGAAAAAAAATGTAGTCTCATGCATTTCTGTAAAGATAAATATAAAAGATTTCTCTGTATTTCTTAAATAATGTGCTTCCCTGCCAAATCCACACATATGTAAAAACAAGTACAAAGACACAAAGTTAGTGACTCCTGTAATATTTTTCAGAAGCAGAATAATTTGGCCCAAGCACAAATATGTGTGTGGCACTTGATTCTACTTTACCTGAAATTTGCTTCAAGTTGTCTGTGAAAACACATAAGCACATGCAAGTGGCTAATTTAGTTTCCAGGCTTCACAGTGGACACCAGTTACATATTTTCAGTCATTTTTGCTATAATCTACATACATAAAATGAACTAATTACTTGGTCAAATTAGACACACAAGCATATATCTTTTTATTAAACTGTTCCTTAGCATCACCTAAGCTGACAATGCCTGGATTCACACATAACTTACTATGCAACATATTTCTAGAAACAGATTTCTTATGTATATGGGGCCTAAAATGCAAACTGCAGCAGAGCTTAAGAGTAGTAATTGCAGTATTCATGGGAAATTTTTAAACATAAATCAAATAAATACATTGCACAATTCCTAAACTATTACTCCCAACAAACTTGATTCTAGATAAATAATTGCTTACACTGCTTTTCAAAGATATATTCCTGCCAAATCTGAGTTAGAGAACGGTCTCAATCCTAAAAAAATAAGTAACTTCAGCATTTACTGAATTTAACTTAATATAAAAAGGTTACAAAAATAATATGTGTTAAGATGACAAGTTGAGATCAGAGTCCAATTCTCACATGCAAAGGTGATACAACTTGAAATGTCGCTAGACCAATCTTCTAATAAAAATGAACAAAACAATCAAATAAATTATATGAGGTCATTAAAACTATTAAAGTAATTCATCAAATATAAACCAGATCTTTTGATTTTGGGGGGAAGTACTAAGACTCCAAACATCCCTCTGAAATCTGTTTCATCATTTCAGTAATTTTCAACATGAGTCCATCCTCATCTGAATCCACTGTATGCTCCCTGCTGCTCCTCCCCCACTTCTCTAATAGTGTTCAGAGAGAACTTCAAGATGTGGGCTAATGGAGTTGGCATGGGTTGGAGTTTAATATTGCATGTGCTTAACTTTTTGTGCAACTGACCAACATGACATGTCTAACTGTATAAATGGAAGTTTTATGGTGATAAGATCAGTAGTTACTGAGATATTTATGTGACATGCTGACAGATATAAAACTACAAAGCTTGCTTTTATGCCTTACATCCTCTAGAAAAAAAAATAAATACTAAGACGATGGTTCACTTTGAAGAGAATTTATTATCTAAATTACCTAATACCTGGCTAAGTTCTAATATGCAAGATGAGGTCTCAAAAATGCTATTAAAACGATGAACTTTAATTTCAGAGGATCTTAGTATTCTCTGCCAAATGGGGCAGAGTAGAGCCAGTTTGCTTGTCTCACTCTCTCTAGATCATGGTGCTGTCATCCAACCAAAAAGGAGAACGATAACAAAAACCAGAAAAGGCACAAGATAATCTCTCTGCAGTTTTTACACTCCATAGGGTTTAGGTCTCTCAGAGAGATTCTCATCACTGCTGGTGTGGAGGAGGAAGACTGAGAGAACAGAAGGTTGAGATTAAAGAAAATATATTATTTTTATGTGTGTATAGATGTATATATGTATACACAACAAGCACACACACACATATATTGAAAATATAATTTCTGGATGAAGTGGAGACTCTTTTATGTTTTGATCTGGAGAAAACCAACCTTAGAAATTCTTACCGAACAAGATGATGATGTTTCCTGCTGCTAGAAAGCAGGTCTCCCCCCAGCTGTGCCCACAGCTGAAGTTAAAAGCGTGCTCTACTTCCTTCTCTATTTGATGTGAATGTTACTTCACACACTGAGAAAGTGGGCAGCTGCAGCAGTCAGTAGCAGCCTGGTGGCAGCAAAGAAGGGAGAAAAGTAAAAATAAATATATTTTTTAAAAGAGATAGAGACTTCTAGGGCAACAGAAGGCCAGAAGGAAAGGAAAGCTTCACTTCAGGAGACACAAGTACCAGGCAGTCTACAAAGAATACTGACCCTGAGAACAAGATAACTCAGGGGACAAAAGAATCATCAGACTGGGGTAAAGTGCAAAATATTCATTTGGGCTGTTGCTTTCCCACAAGAACAGACTCTTACACACTAGAGAGGATGTTCAGTGCCCTTCATCCTCACCCGAGGTGCCCCCCACCAATTTGTTATTGCACACATTTCCCATGGGAATGATGATCTGTATCACAAGTACTAAGAAAACCAACTACCTCTTTAGCACCTCAGTGATCCCCTACAATCACCCCCTATAACCCATCCACATCCTCTATGACACTCACTCCTGCTCTTCCTCTCTCAGCTCCCGCATACAGACACCAGCAGGAATATCCACACAACAAACATCTGCGACAAATGTCCATTCTTTGTGTAGCTCCATCCATAACAGAGGGAACAGTTAGTCTTGGGTGAAATATGTTTTACTTACTTAATCCAGAACTTTTGTTATCTAGTTTTCCACAAATCTCTGTTTTCTCCTTAAGCCTTTCTGCTGCAGCCTTCTTGACAGCAGATATTTTATTTCACTGGCCTGTATCTGGTCTTGTCTGAAATATCTGATAGAATAAAAGCAACAGTGGAATCCAAAGTGAGGTTTGTAGTAAAGAAACAGAAGAACAGTGAGTTTTCTTGTCCCCATAACAAGTGCACAGGACCACCATGTCTACATGTCAGCAGAACCACATGAAGGCTCAGATATTGAGAGTGTTGCCATTTAGAATTACTATGTTGGAAAGAAAGTGCTGGATTCTTTTGGGGGGAATAAGTTACAAATTTTGTTAGCCATACACTATATAGACCATTTTTTGCATAGTTTTTTTTCCATCTGTAATCTTTATTCCCCTAGCTCCAAAGCATCTATACTTGTTTTTGAAAGAAAATAGTAATTATTGCAAGGATATTTAGACCTTGTTTAAAAATTGTCTGATGGCAACTCTCCCTGTTAATCACTCAACTCTTTTTGAGAGGTCAGTGTCATTGTTAAAGCTCTATAGTGATTTTTCTGACACCATTATGTTAAGTTTATTTTGGCTAGTGTTAGAGAGACTTTGTTGGTTGTGCCAACTGACTGTGATGATTAATATATAATTAAAATTCTTGACAATTCCTCTTGTGTCAGCAGGAACAAGTCAATTCCTTTGTCTTCAGCTGATGCACACACTTGAGTCTGATTGCACAGATATTGTTGGTGGCTCAAATATGATCTATCACCTAATGATGAGATAGACCTGATAGAAATAAAATTCTAATAATTGGAAGATAACCTCATATTTTAATTCAATCCAAAGTACTAAAAATATTGTTCAGTAGTTGTGGGGCTGTACCACCAATCAAACCTCAAATGCTAGTGTCTCTAGCCACCTCTGAAAACATATCATATTAAACTAAAACTTAGTCTCATAACATAGATGAATTGATAGAAGAACACTACTGCTGTCATTGGAGATATGTTGGTGTAAATAAATGAGAGCAGAATCCAAGCATTAGCACTATCTGTAAGGCATACGCTATATATACTTTTGTTTAAACTGATGTACTGAATTGGTAAAGAGCAAAACAAACAATAAATCTCTAACCAAATAGAAATTATCTGGCCTTTTTCCCCAGCTAGACAACACCTTTTCTACTCATTACACAGCCACAGTCTTGATTCTTTAAAACAGTTTTGCAGTTTTGCCAGACAACAGTCTGTTACTGTATATGTAGATGTGATTTTGTTTAGGGGACATTAAGGATGCATGTGACAAAAGAGTAACAGCATATCAGCCACGAATTAAAATCCGTTACTGTATTTTAGTTTATTGATCTACTGGAAGCTTCTCAGCATTGTCTAATTTAAATAAAACTTCAATTTGTAGCAATACTATAAATAGAAGGCAATATTGATCAGAGTGCCACCAGCCTGCTGAACTTTTGTTATCACTGAAGCCTGACCAGTTAATGTTGAATGTTACAATTTATTACACTGCAAAGTACAATACAACACAATACCATTTAGATTTATAAACAAAGCTATGCTGAACTACTGAAAGCAAGTTCAGTCAGCTCTGAACAAGAAGAGCGTTCTGATTTACTGGCACTCCACTGCACTATTTCCCTACTTGCGATATTTCATTACCTCTCTGATACAAACACCTGTTAACTCTGCTGAAGATTGAAGAATTTGATTTCTTTTAGACTCTTTTAAACCCCAGTAGAACATCTGGTGTCCACCAGAAAAGATTCATCACTGCTGCCGTAGGTTTTTTAAGCTTTTGAGGAACATTACCAGTTAAGATGGGCAAACGATGTTCTGGGAGACAGAACCTTCATAACAAATAGTAGCAGACAGCAGACTCCTAGTGTCATGTCTTTCCTTCTCCTTGTCCCTTTCACAGGATTTAAAACTGAAGTAAATAGATGTGAAAACAGCATACTTACAGGTAAATTCCACATTAGGGGCTGTATTCAGACAGTAAACAATAAAACATTCTCCAGGAAAAAAAAATTCTTTACAATTTTTGCACTGCTGAAGGTGCATTGTTTCAGGGAAATTACTGAATTGCCTTAAAGCAAACACAATGTCTCTGCTCTCACCAACCAGGAAAGTACTGATGCTGCTTTTCAGAATGTATTTGCTCATCTGTTGTTCTAGGTGTAGAAGAGAAGGCTCCTCATGCTCTCCTCCTCTTGAAGAGGCCATTGGGACTAGCCTGCAAGACAGAAAAGCCTCAAAGGAAACAGGTTTCTGAAATTTTGCTTCAGAACAGAGGAAAATCAACACTTCCAACAAGGCTTCTCTACCCTAGAGCTGTTTGATTAAAAAAAAAAAAATAAAGAGTAAAAAACATCTATTATCTGTGTCTGGATGCAGCACTGCTTAGTGAAACACTGTGTTCACCCACACACGTGGGCAAGAGGAGATCACAAGATGTCAGCAAAGTATGGCCCAAGGTAGACTGCTCAGGCACTTCAGGAGGGAAGTGCTGCAACAGAGGAGAGCCTCTGTTTCCATGGGTGGAAAGGAACACTGTTGTGAGGGACACGTATTTACCACTTTCCTGTAAAAATCTCGGAACCATGACTCCAACAGTTACTCCACTCAAACTCTGATTTGACACAGGACAAGGAAATGAACTTGTCTTGATGAAATGCTACTGTGAATCTGCCTGCGTATGGTAAAACCAGAGAACAGATCTGAATTTCAGAAGGTAAGTTGCACCCAAACATAACTTTCAAGAAGGAATCTTCAAGACAAGATTCCTTATGCCCTTTGTCCTTCACCTCCTTTTACCAGGAACTTTTAACAATTACCTGCAACTCTTCCTCCTCAATGCAGTTCATCCCCACTCTCTGTCATAGCTGTATCCTTCAAGTCTGACTGTCTTCTCAGGAGATCAAATCCTCGGTTACTGTCACACCCACTCATTAGAATGGCTGCAGGATGCACCCAGGTGCATACTTTGTAAAGAAAAACAACCCACGCTACAAACCAAACCACAAACATAAACCTGAGCGCATCCATTCAGAGGGTCCTCAGCTTTCTCTAAGGAGAACTAAGCAGGAGAAGCATCAGCCTTCAGAAAACAGCCCTTTTTAGGGAGGAATGAGAAGAGGGGAGCTGCAACTTCAGTTACAAAGCAGTCCAAGGAAATCACATATATAGCACTGATAGCACTTTTGAATTAGAAAACAATAATGTAAATAAAGTAATATTAGTATGTACATTTCCTGGGAGAGTTTACTCTTCTATAGAGTCTGATAACTGTTAGCCTTCAGCCAAAAGAAAGATCACCAGTTAGTAGATTCTTTCTTTCCTTCCTTCAAAAGGGAATATAATCAAGCTTGACTCTTAGAGACTGGGGAATTCTTTTTTTAATTTATAACCTTAACTAAAACACTTATCATAGAAACATGTTGAGTTTTTAATTTTACTTATTTACAACAAGAGTAGGCATTCCAAAATGGTTTCAGGTGAATGGGATGTGATTTAATGGGAGTTCTATGAACCCAGAACCTGATTATTAGATTAGCTTTTTAGTATTTTCTTCAAAATTCAGCACAGTTTTAGGTATTTTTGATACTGTTGTGTCAGAGGTAACATGGTCTTAATATATTTACTATTCACAGGTGCATGCACTCCTAATATGCCCTGACACATGTAAATATGCTGACACTCCCACTCTGCAGGCATTCCTGCAAACATAATGCATCCCTCCTTAGTAAAGTAGCACAGAAAAAAAAAAATTAAACCAAACCAAAATTAAAACCAGTCAATTATTATGATAATATTTTAAAGCTTCTTCTTTGATACCACTGATGCAGGGTACTCAGCTTGGACAGAGATCAAGCAGTCTACAAATTACTAAGGTTCCTTGATCAGAAATTTTAAAGGATTTTGGCAATTCTTTAGATCTTCTTTCTTGAAAAAAAATTCTAAATTAAAATCACACCTTAAATTAAATTTCAATTTAAATAATTCCCTAAATATAATTATGAATTTTTAATTTCATGCTGATGAAGTCTTCAATCTGCACAGTTTCTAGTTCTGTCATTCACCAAACCAATGAATTTAAATACTAACATTTTGTAATCTTCCAAATAACCAAGATAGTATAAAGCATGATTCTTTGCAAACACTCTTGCAAATATAACAGAAATATGTTAAAATAAAAATAACAAATAATAAAAACAACAAATTAAATACAGAACATCTCAATCTGTTGCAGCAAACTTTGAAAGGAGAAAAGAGGTTACATTCACTGAATATTTTTTTCATTAAGAAGTATTCACACCAGTGTAATCAAAAGTTTTGCTTTTGCATCCTGCTTTTCATTTCCCAGCTGTCAATTTATGGTCTGAACACCACATTGGTTGACTTCTTCTGCCAAAGTACTGTTTAGTTTATGGATCCACAACTGGAAAGAAGGAAAAAGGGAGGCCTGAGACAGGCCGAAAGATAGACTAGAGCAAAGTTGAATAAAGCCAGATCAGGTGAAAAGGAAATGAGATCTGGAAAAAATCAAAAGACAGGAGGCCTAGCAAAGGACAAGAGCACATATGGGAGAGGATTTTCAGATTGAAGGATATAATCATGGGGAATGGCAGGTAAGAGACAATGAAACCAGCAAACAGATGGAAGGAAAAAGGAGAAGAGAAATAAAGTTCAAAAGTTCCATAAATAGAGCACAAGCTATTTAACAGAGAGTCAGCCAGGCAGAGGGAAAGAAATAGAACGGAAAATAAAAGATTTTACTATTAAAAAAAAGCCCCCACATTAAACTCTTTATCATACAGGGTTCCACATGAGGAAAATATATTACTATGTTTTCCAAGAAAGTCCAATATTTGGAACAGTTTCAATGCAAAGGTAGAGTTAGCTGGAAAAAGAGCATATAACTGAACCTCCTGTATAGTTTTCATGCTAATGGTAATGATATCTATTTTAAATAGTCACTAGCCAGATCATTCAGAACTGTCCTCTCCATTTCTTTATGTATAAACAGAAAGAATTCCATGAGGCAAATAAACACCTCTTGACATCTGCAGAGAAGAAAGCACTGAGAGTCTTTATGGGTTCATTTTAATGAAAAACTTTTCAGAGATGCATGATTTGTAACATGACCCATCAATGTTTTAGTTTCACAGCCCTTGTTAAGATGGACATGAACAAAACATGGAAGATTCTCTGCTTTCTAAGAATGATATATCAATTACCAAACACTATTTTTAAAAGTGCACATTATTTTTATAAACTTTATTTTAAAAAGCCCCTTCACAGTTAGTATGGGCCACTGTATCTGCATATTCCTATAAAACCTCACATATTTCAAAACTTACAGATTGTAATAGCCTTTTTAAGGTTTTTTTTAACATAAATATGGTATATGCTAAGATATTTCAAAAACACATAGATTAAACAATATGAGTAATTTAATTTTTAAACCCATTACTTTGAAGGAAGTATATATAATTAGATAAAGTGTCTAAGTAACCTGTGGAAAATATTACTGCTTGTTTGTACTGGAACACACTTCAATCTCAAATTTCTTGCCATTGACTAAAGGAAGAGTGGATAATCTCTGAAAACAAATAGAGGGTAATAATAATTCCATCGATAATTCAATTTCTTTGTTGAACATAAGGTACACCATGGGCTTTTATTTTGCCAACAAGAATAGAACAAAATACATCTGTAGACCTTAGGCTCATAAAAATTAGCAAAGTCCTTTATACCCAGGTAAGTCAGAACAGCATATGTAATGTAAAGATTCATCCCAGTGAAATCATCATTTTAGCTTTACCTGTCCCAGGGATCTGAAGGTCCTGTTCTATATCACATGCTCATTCCTTACAATAATCACATCACCTAATCATCTCATTGAGTTACCAGTATACAATTTCTGAATAGTCTGGGCATGAGGCAGGTGTTAGTGGACAAACAGGCACTTCTTATAAATATAATCAGATAGGACTACCTAGGAAAGAAACAAGTTGATGAATATTTAGGCAGTGTTATACCTGCTTGATAAATCACATTAATTCCTTGGAAAAAAAAAAATAAAAAGCCATTTGACATGTGCCAAAACAGCCAAATCCTGGCTTTATTTGGGTTCTTTGTTGGGTTTTTTGGGAGGCTGTGAGTTTAGTGGGTTTTTTTAATGTATATATTTTTTTAAATACAGGCTCAGGTCACTCTTGGCATAATTTTTTTAGCAAGGCAAGTTATGGATCCCTGAAAAAGGGTGATTTTAGGGGAAAGGCTGACAACCACTTAAGCATAGTGCTGTGAATGATGGCACCTTGATCTAAGTTGGAGAAAACATTCAACATGATACAAGCTACTGAACGAAGTTGTAAAATGACAAGGACTGAGTGAACAGTTTTTAATACAGATAATATTGTTCATGTAGTCTATAAATATAGAATTAAATGTTGACCTCTATCTCCCATGTCAAAAGTCAAAGTCGGTGTCAGCACATATTGTTTTTATTTGTTTCAAGAGAAAAATAGATCAACAACATTAACTTCACAATGAACAGAGAACTGAATGAATTAAAAAACAGTACCCCATAAATCCCTTTCCTTTTATTGACACAGTGATAAAAATGCCTAAGGCTTAGAGGAAAAGGGTAGTCTCAGACACTAGTCCAAGATGCTCTGTGTACACAGAGCTGTACATCACAGGCTAAAACAGAGGAACAGAGATATTAAGATTTGTACAGTTTCTTATAATCAACAATATCCATCAAATTGCATCATGGCATCCTGCAAAGGGTGGCATATCAGATAACCCTATGATGAGTAGGTTACCACAAGATCAGTTTAAAGCAACATTTACCTTCCACCTACATTTGAAAAAAGACTATTCACAAAATAGATGAAATATGCAAAAAAGGCTTAATTCAATATCCTCTGTATCTGTGGCATACCAAAAATTTAAGACACCACCTGGAACAAATTCCATTGTGTTTGAAGAGTTAGTAGCTTCATTGGTTGGATATCTCTTTAAATTGTTGGCTCACTGTGGTAGGACTGAGAGATATGACATTTTTCTCCTGTTTAAAAAGTCATTTTTTCCAAAACACCTCATAATAATAAAGGCCTCTGTTTCACAATGCCGTAGTAAATTTGACAGTTAACTAAAATGAGCAGTTTCAGTTGCAAATTCAGTTTAATTGCAATTTTTAGTGCTGCATAATTAAACCGAAAATGTTCTAAAAAATTCACACAGTCAAAACTAGGACAGAAACAAAAGCATTTTCACACTGGTTTAGGGTTTTCTATCAGTTCCTAGAGAACCTGACAAAAAGCAACATCTAAAAATGAATCAGGTAAACAAAAGAAAAGGAACAGTATCATCTGAAAAATTCAGCTGTTAGTTTTGTTTACATTTTCTTATCCTCCTGCAGCTTGTTGGATATACACAATTTTTTTTGGTTTAATGCTCCAATGATTATCTGCTGGCAATGTTGCATCATGCAAAAAACATTTTACAGCATTTGTACTGTGTACTAAACTCACAAAAGCAACTAATTACAACGTTCGTCAAATCTGGAGCTTGCTCTGTGGTAGCTTACTGGAACCAAAGGCTGATTTTCTTCTTGAAATGGTCAGGCTGACTTTGAGTTTCACCAGTAAAGTATAGGTTTGGAGTGAAATCTTGATTCATACGTACCGCTGAAGGCTGGTATGCTGAAGCTAATCTGTATCATGGTGAGAAAAGTCTTCTCAGGCAGAACATTCACAAGATTTGAAAGAATTTTACAGCTGGCTATAAAGAGCAACTTTTCTGCTCCACATGTGTTCATGCAGCTTCTGGGCAGAACCAGTCATGGCGCTTTTCATAGCTGGATGATCAGAAGACTTCTCTATAACATCTAGTAAAGAAGCAAAGACATATATTTTATTATACTAAAGGATTATTGATGTGTAGGGCAATATTTGAATAGCTGTATAAAAGCAGGTCATTTAAGGTCTTGTTGGCTTTTCAAGTCCTCCCAAAAAGATGGGGTTTTTTCCATTTTTATGATGATTAGATTAAAAAAAAATGCTTCTTATCCCATTACCCTAACTTGCCTATTGATAACATTATAATATTGTAAAGTTTAGATGCCTCAACAGTCAGGTAACACACGCATCGATTCTATAGTGAGAATAATATGCCAATTTATGGAAGATGGTGGTTCTCCACTGAGAAACAAAACTAAGGTTGTTATGACTCGTGCCAAGATGTCAGACCTGCAGTCTGGGAACAAAGGCAGCTGCCAACCTGCACCAGAGATTATCAGGATGATCCTAATAGAAACAAAGCTTTGCAGAAAGGGAATGGAGAAGAGTCAGAACTGCAGGAGCTGGATCTCCAGGAACATCCCTGGAGAGTGTATTGACTGGCTCTAAGGCTGTGCGTGCTGCTCAACAGTGTGATAAACATGTGAATGATACTGTGCTTCTATCAGTATGCTGAGTCTTTTGATGCTTGTTCTTCTTAAATGTTAAACAGCAATAAGTTCACCCATTACAAATGTAAAAATTCCCCTATATCTATAAAACAGTAATCATAGTTATTAAACCGGTCACCATATTTATTAATGTAATTCCAACACTAACCCAGAACACAAATAAAACTATAAAGAAGATTTGAGCATGTGGACAGAAAATACAAAAGTGATTGTTGTTGACTGCTACCATTAACTGATAAAATGAAAGTTTATTTGTAAATAACAGTGTCCCAACTTATAACTACTTACAATTTAAGAAATTCAGCAATCAGCCCTGAAATATGAATTTCCTATTTGTCATTTTCACCCAGAATTTTGAAAGCTTTCTTATGTTTGTTGTACAGTTGGGAAAATTCAACTCAAGTCTCAGTGTAGACACTATTACAGATTACAAATAGCATATCTGTATGTTAGGCACATCTATGAACATCTATGATTTTCAACAACTTCTCTGAATCAGTTTCGAAATATGTGGATATTTATTTAAAAGTACAGAATTAAACTCACATGGCTTTTTTTATAACAAATCTTTCAATAATAGTGAAATGCAGAAAAGTTTTTAGCTAGTTGAAATTTTAGCATGAGCTCCAAAAATGTCACACATATTTAGCATACTGATCCCAGTTATGGAGGAGCAAATTAGCAGGTTAGTATTGTAATAATCATCAGTTAAAGTTCTCTGATATAAGCTAGTGTCATCTTCCACTTTCAGAGCTGAGGAAAATATTCATAAGCTTTTACTTCTTGTAATAGAGAATTCACTGTTAACTAGCATTCGGATCCCATGTATTCAGTCTTCCTATAGATATGAATTATATACCAGCTCTCACTGGTAACAAATAACTACGGTAGAATGCATTCAGTCAGTAGAATCTAAAGGTACTGAAACCTGCAACACTAGCTTCAGAAAAAAAATAATCACAAGTACAGCTTACATTTCTTGAAACCAGTCACCTGAGAGAGAATATTATCTTCTTTTAAAATATCAGACATGTAATTATTGATTCTTCCTTCACACTTTTTACATGTTACACACCAGACCTTTAAAATGATCCATATTTTTAAACTTTCCATTAGAATAATAGCTAGATGACAACAAGGTAAGGTAGACAATTCAAAATCTTGCAAGGCCATTAAGAGCTTACTGCTAGAAAAACAGAAGTTGACAGAAGAAATTATACACCACATTTTCACATCTGGGCTTACAAAAATAGCTTTTGCAACTTCCATGCTTCTCTATAAATGTGCTCTTACTGCCAGTCTTTTTGATATATTTGAAGAGAAATAAGGACAACCACAGAGCTACATATGTCACTCAAAAACACAAACATGCTCAGTGGTATCATGGAAAAATAAACAAGAACACAGGCTTGCTAGTAAGGAATAAAAGGGACTCATTAGATCTTACAGTGAAAGCAAGCCAATCCAGTTCAGAATTCATTCTTCTCATTTACACTGTAACACATTTGTGGGATCTCGTACACTAAAAATCGCCTAGGGGAAAAGAAAGGGAATCTAGATTAATAAAAAAGTGCAAAAAGGGATAAAGTGCTTACAAGTACGATTACTTTGCTGACGATGGAGAACAGAAGTGGATAGAATTTTGTCACAGTTCTGATATACCCCAAATGTTGCTGCTACAGTATTTGTGCCCTTTCAGTGCCATCTGAAAAAAATAATTTATATACATTACTTATTACATAAGCCAAAATTTTTTTTTACCCATTTATGGTTGCAAATTAATGAAATTATATGAGACTGAAGCCAATGACAACTACTAATCTGTAAGCAACAACAAGCAAGGAAAAGCTGATAGGAGTACAGCTGTTTTATTTTAATTGAGGAATGATTTTATGTTGGAAGCACTCAATATTCACAGCAAATTAAAAATAATGAAGTGAATTGATATCAATGATATTTTTTTTTACCTACTATCCCTTTGTAAATCTATTTCTTCACACAAATTGACATGTCTAATTGATATATACGCTATTATTCCTCATTAGTAGGTTGAATAAAATAATTCTTGATTAAATTTATTGCAATTTACAATCCAGCATAATGTTTGCAAGCTATAAAAGTCAATCAACAGGAAACAGAAAAAAACAGATGACATTATTACTTCTAATATATACACACAATAATTTCTTGTGTTTCATTGAACTATTCTAAGCATTTCATTTTTTCTCAGGAGCTACGATCTGTCTCCAACAGGTCACTTAACTTTTATAGGGCCATAAATACATTTCAGTGCATACATTCTTTTGAGTTTTTGACAATTACCTCTAATAAGCAAATTATTTGTGTATTTATCAATGATAGAAGTTGTCTAGAAGAGTCAGTCTACTAACACTCAAAGTTATACAGAACAGCTGATGATTTACTTTGTCTGGATTAGGATGTTTGATTTATCTTGAGTTATCACTGTGTGGAAAAAAGTTCAAACAGTAGCAAAAATACAGAATTTCAATGGAACAATGAAAGTCCAAAGAAAATTGATAAGTGAAATATATATTCAATAATGCAAAATTTCCAATCAATAGAAAAGCAAATCAATGGCAGGTCAGTCTGTTCTTTATAAGTTTAGATCATTCCACATTTTCCCTGGGTCTCCACAATTTGTAGAAACTTCTTTGGCATTATGAAACTAGGTGAGCAGCTATTATGTAACTCTCTAATGGCAAGAAAAGCATGTTATGGCCAGACCATTTCTATGGCCTGTTGCTCCTATTTCTCTGGAGAATGCTGGCAGCTGGCACAAGATTCCGACTTGAGAAACAATTTACCCAAAAATGCAGTTTATATGCTATATCTAGTATAGACATAGAAAAGTCATCTTTTGTCATCTTAAGTTAATACAATTCCTTTTGGAGGAAGAGCTTCTGATGTCCTGATTATGTCCGTGCCCTGATCGTAGTCTGTGTCTCAACTTGTCCAGATAAGCTGAAAGAAATTGCTCCAAAAATCAGATATTGTTGTATAGGACCACAGCCTTGGAATTAAAAACTAAACCATATTGGTAATGTTTTCCATATGTATTATATATCAATTGCTTTGTAAGACATTAAAGAAAGTAAAAAAAGTAAAAAGTAGAGTAAAAAGACATAGGTTAGCACAGGTAATTGAAATTAAGGTACAGATCTTAAAAGTGCAACACAACAGTCCCCTTTGAAAAATAATCTGGTTTATTTATGTTCGACACATATTTCAGATTCACAATTCCATTTTTATAAAAGGT
The DNA here is from genome assembly GCF_028858725.1 of Colius striatus. Lineage (NCBI taxonomy): Eukaryota > Metazoa > Chordata > Aves > Coliiformes > Coliidae > Colius > Colius striatus. The sequence continues at coordinate 11,388,497 of NC_084772.1, forward strand.
ATTAACTTTTTTCTACTAAAGAATTTTGATCAAATATTTGTAAAAGGCAATATATATCAGTTCAGGAAGACCACTGACATTTTAAAACTAATGCTTACATTTTAAAAATGAGGAGGATTTACTATCAGCAAAAAAAAACCAGCTGTTTCAGGATTCATTTCCTATTTGATACATGTCATTCAGTACAGTAAACAACCTATCTGCCAGTATTAAAAAGCCAAAGAGCTCTATGCTGACTGAACGGCATCTTTTAAGGAATGCTAGAATATAGCCAAAAAAAGGAACCTTAGAAGCAGGCACAGATTTTCTAGTATTCCTAGGGGAATCTGCCATTTCAGAGAAAGTGTTGTCACCAAGAACTGCACAATGCCTCACATCTGAGATTATCTTTAAGGGTAACCAAAAGCATTTCTAACTACTACACTATCCACAACAGAGTAAAAATAATCAGGAGCTGTGGTAACCACTAAGCCTTATTTAAACTGAATTCTAAAATATATGTCCCCCACATCACATTCAGCCTCCACTGTCAAAGGTAAGTAATTTGTTAAATCTTTACAGTCCTTTTTTTCTTTTTGGACAATATTTGAAAAATAGCATGCATATCCAGTTCATTCATTCAAATTCAGAGTGATATCTAGTTCTACACACACAGAAAAAGGTTAAAGGCCACAAACAGCTATGCCATATGCAATCACCATCTCAGTACAAATAAAAACAAGGTCCAAAGACAGTGCTGGCTGCCCACAGACACCAGCGCTCTAAGGGCCAAGTCCTCCCCTGTGCTGCGTCTAGCCATGGAAAATGAGCAGGTGCAGGACTGCAAGCAGCACTTATTCAAAGGGAATAGCAGGGACTTACGGGAATGGAAACATCACAAACCAGTGCAATGTCTCTGGGAGGGCTCCCAGGGTGGGCCACCTCAGTCCTGTTTTTATTATAAAGTTTTGGGTAAGTAAGGAACGTAAGATCACGACTCTTTAAAGTTTGAGGATATTCTGCTCAGGATGCTTTTATCTGTAAACAGAAACTAAAAACAATGCATTTCTAATATCTGTAATTTAAAAATTGTAATAACATTTGAAAAGAGTAAAAAACCTGAAAGTATTACCTCAGTTTATTATATTCACTATCAGAGAAGACAAAGGCATAATCCAGTTGAGTCTATACCAAAAAGAAGCACACACATTAATATCCTCAATTTGATACCCATTCCAAACACAAGTAGTAACAAATTTTGTGACAAAGCTGTCAAAATATGTTCCACAGATACATTGGCAAGAGATCTGGACATACTAAAGAAATTCAGTGAAACGAAATAGGTGCCAAATGGGGATGTTTGACAGAGTGTTCAAAAATACATTTAGACCAAAGCAGGAACACATCCAACAGAGAGATTCTCTACATAAATTATCACAAAACTATTAGAAATAATTGGCTAGTGATTTCAAAATATTACATATACTTTTAATGTTGTCAAAGAGCTGTGTTTTGAACCATGTGTGATTTCTTGGTGATTTATTTTTTGGCCACACAACAGCGTTTTTAGACACAAGTGAAAATACTATATCCCATACTGTAAGTCAATCTGTAGCCTTTGAAATTGCATCTAGCTTCCAAATGCTTTGAAAGGCTGCTAGGGGAAATATTGTAAAAGTTTGGATACTCTGTAAGGCTGCAGAGTGCAGCCCTTGCAGGGGTTCTGCCAAACAGATGCCTCTCCACAAGGCTGAAGAGAGTCCAGATAACAAAGATATCACAATCAACCTCTTCAATGGAGTACAGTGATGTCTGCAGTTGCAGCACCCTGACCAACTGTGTCAGCACAGACATTGGTCCCTACAGTAGGTATCACAGTGCTAACATGCTGGTGCCCTACTGGGTCATAGCTAAAGGTAAATTGATACAGGAGGACATATGTGTTCTGTGAGTCTAATAGGAGTAGATTAATTTTTATACAACGCTGTAATACAGGCCTTATAAAATGAAATGAAGTCAAGCAAATGTTTCCAGATATTTCTTTGAGTGAAGACCATTATGCAGAGATACCTGCATAAGCAACAGCCATCTGCTCTGCACTTCAGCTAGATGTGTTGGTGAATGAAGAGGAGGGTGGGTCAGACGTACTGGCCTGCAGAGCTATCTATTCACACCCTTCATGTGCATGAAATTCAAATAACTATTGTTTAATGTGTCTCAGGAAATATACACTTTATAATATAAAATTAGAGCAAGTCAAAGTAGACTACTCAGCAAGGAGAAAAAAAAGAGGCCAGGCAGAACATGTGCATAAAAGACAATGCTCCTCAATGTCATTTTCTTTCGTTCACCAATGCTACATATTAGTTCACTTACCACAGAGAAAGCACCACGGTAAAACAGCACCATTGACAGCAAGATGCCAGGACAGTTTACTTCAGACCAGATTTGCACACCAACTGAATACATCTTGAGAATACACTGAAACTTAGAGTACCTGCTCATATCAAGTTGAAAGCTTAAGGCTTAGAGTACCTTGGGTTAAAAGCCACCCCACCTGAAGTATATGGAAATACATTCATTGACTTCACTAGGGCCTATTATAAGCTACAAAGGTTTGAATAGTGAATTGATCTAAGCCTCCCATTAGGGCATTGAGCCAAGTGAAAAATATTTATCATATGTTTTCAAAAATTTATTGTTGATTGTTTTAAAAACATGTTTATGTACACATTAAGAAATTCCCCCATTATCCTAAATCACAGAAATGCACCCTGAACTTCAGATGACACAAGATTTTTGATTGTTCTTAACTCCTAACAGGTTCATTCCTTACACTTGAAATAAGCCTCTGAGAAAGCCCTATCCCATACAGACAAGCTTTTTCCTAGTGCAGAAAGATCAGTTTTCCTGAACAGACAAAAAGAAAAACGCACACAGAGATAACTTCCTTAAATAGCCCATAGGTCCATCTAGTCAACTGTGATCAGAACTTTCCAGCAGAGTTTCATCCAGTGCATGCTATTACTTCTTATTCATTTTGACATTTTCAAGAGCAGCCTCCAGCTCTCTCCATCTCTCTCCAGGGCTGTCCCAGACTGTTAGTGAGCTCCTGCACTTCCCCATAGCTGTGGCAAGTTTAGGGGCAGGAAAATTAAATGCTCTGAATTCTGCTGGGGTAGAAAGTGGCAAGAGTTTTGTGGCTGCCTTTAGTTCTGGGCAAGATATTCAAGTTTTGGACAGCAACCTAAAAATATATATGCCAGCATAAAGTTTTTTTACTTATTATTGTAAATGCGATTCTGTCAATGGATTGTGACTTTTACCTTTGAACTACACCTTTTGGAATTGGTTATAGAGCTTTAAGATAGGTGTTATTTGCTGGACAAATGAATTTACAAAAAAATTACTGTCAGTAATGCAGAACGAGTTTTCTAAATGGGAATTTTTTCTTCTGTGTGAGCTCCTTAAATTTAATATCCTGTTAAGCAATATTAACTTTTAACTTGCCATAAAATCAAAGAATTGTATTTATTAATGTGTTTTAATTACCAAGCACAGATAAGCATATGTCCTACTTAGCCTGGGAAAATTGGAACGCACACCTGCTCCGACAAACAGTCTTTAAAATGAGACATGAGGAAAATATTTGAATTACATTTCCCTGTTCCAACATACCATTTTTAAAAAGCACTTTCAATACTGAACTAGGCCTTTACAGTTAAGGCATTTTACAAGATGATACTGAGCTATGTTTCCTGTCTATGAAGAAGGCACCAGCATATAAAATGGTAGTGAATTTGCATTACCTCCAATCCATCATTCTTTGAGTGCGCAGGAAAAACTGTGAGACCTGCTGCAACAAAGCACAGCCTTGTGTTGACAGATTCTTATTTAAGTGACTGTGAATACAACAATTCCACAAATAATTTGTCAAGTGTGTGGCTGAACTAGCTCTGAACCCTGATAAATACCAACTCTCCTCACTGCTACAAAGGCATGATGTTCTGTGTGCGGGCAGTAAGTAACAAGCACCAGGATTTAACAATCGATGCTACTATATTTCTCTTTTCTTTGTGGTTAAAAAAAACCTTGAAGGGTGGCTCTTTCAGCAGTGTTAAGTACTAGTGGTGGCTATGCCTTGCAAATCTAAGTAATACACTGCAGGCTGAGGTAGTAGGAAATAGCACACTGAATCCATTTTTGGCTGCATGTAAAACATACGGTTTACATTCTCTGGTGAAAAACAATCTTTACTGTATAGTTATCAGACTCTTGTTTAATACAGGCTATTATTAAATGGACCTCTTTCAAGTTATAATAATAGGACATCTACTTTGCAGCATTTCACATCCCAAGGCATACATTTGGGTGGGCGTAAGTCAAGAGAACACTCTCTTTTAGGAAAAATAATACAAACTCTAGGGGAACACATGCACATATTAATAGGGGAAAAACATACTCCTTCCAGGTATTCCATTGAAATCAAGATAGCATTTTTCTGTCATGCAGTGCATTCTAAAGGCATTATGGATGAGGAGAAAAAAATCATTTTAAAAGAAATGTAAATCTAATCAGTCTCGAAGCTAGCAATATATACATAAATGTCTCTTGCAGACATAATTTAGTATGCATTATTAATTTATTTTTCATAAAGCTTTGCAGCTACAAAAAGGATAAGTGGAAATGTGCACCCACATTGACGATAATGCTCATTTGTCAGGCAGGAGTGAACATATTAACAAATTTCCTCCTCCTGAAATCTCAACCTAAAGTATGTTCAGAATCTTCTTTGCAGAAAGACCAGATATACCTACTGAAAGCAAGATTATTCCAGACATTTTTAATAAAGTACCGACCTTTAATGGGACACGAACTTCAGTATGCTATTTGCAAGGGAAAACTGTTACAAACTCTGGACAGCAAAAAATTATAATAATGTCAATTATATTTATGCTTTTAACCATAAAATACCAATGCCTATGGAAATAATTAGGCATGCGATCCTATTATCTAGTCCCAATGTAAAATGCTAATTATTTATTGTTTATAAAGCAATTTTAAATAATGCAGAACTCATACACTAGTGCCATCATGATTTTCCAGTCATTAACTTAACCAGAATTTGCATTTTGGGACTATAGCCAGTGACTTACATGCACTACTTAAGTCATTTTTCAAACACCCTGTCCCATCTTAATCTATTCATCATTAATCACATTTGGTCACTTTACATACAGAACACTATTCAGATGAAAGATAAAAGAAATACATTAATAAAATTAAAGCTAGAGTGAATACTTCAAAATATAAAGGTAGTGGACGAATATGGTTATCAAAGCAATTTGTACATTATGCCTATTAAAATAGAGTGTTTAAAAGTTCTGAGTGTTTTTCAGACTTTTTTTTGCCTGTAGTGGAAAGGGTACTTACAAAGCAATCTTTGTACTTTATACCTCCTAGTCATCTTTAATTGTGTTTACAAAGCTAAGAAAAGATACTCAAATTTTGTACCTTTTCTGAAATTTCAGGAAATATATTGATAGTTGTTCACTTGTCAGTACACCTACAA